>NC_044978.1:80388978-80688978 GCF_008728515.1 Papio anubis
GGGATGAAGCCCACTTGATCATGGTGGATAAGCTTTTTGATGTGTTGTTGAATCCGGTTTGCCAGTATTTTATTGAGGATTTTTGCATCGATGTTCATCAGGGATATTGGTCTAAAATTCTCTTTTTTTGTTGTGTCTCTGCCAGGCTTTGGTATCAGGATGATGTTGGCCTCATAAAATGAGTTAGGGAGGATTCCCTCTTTTTCTATTGATTGGAATAGTTTCAGAAGGAATGGTACCAACTCCTCCTTGTACCTCTGGTAGAATTCAGCTGTGAATCCATCTGGTCCTGGACTTTTTTTGGTTGGTAGGCTATTAATTATTGCCTCAATTTCAGAGCCTACTATTGGTCTATTCAGGGATTCAACTTCTTCCTGGTTTAGTCTTGGAAGAGTGTAAGTGTCCAGGAAATTATCCATTTCTTCTAGGTTTTCCAGTTTATTTGCGTAGAGGTGTTTATAGTATTCTCTGATGGTAGTTTGTATTTCTGTGGGGTCGGTGGTGATATCCCCTTTATCATTTTTAATTGTGTCGATTTGATTCTTCTCTCTTTTCTTCTTTATTAGTCTTGCTAGTGGTCTGTCAATTTTGTTGATCTTTTCAAAAAACCAACTCCTGGATTCATTGATTTTTTGGAGGGTTTTTTTGTGTCTCTATCTCCTTCAGTTCTGCTCTGATCTTAGTTATTTCTTGCCTTCTGCTAGCTTTGGAATGTGTTTGCTCTTGCTTCTCTAGTTCTTTTAATTGCGATGTTAGAGTGTCAATTTTTGATCTTTCCTGCTTTCTCTTGTGGGCATTTAGTGCTATAAATTTCCCTCTGCACACTGCTTTAAATGTGTCCCAGAGATTCTGGTATGTTGTATCTTTGTTCTCATTGGTTTCAAAGAACATCTTTATTTCTGCCTTCATTTCGTTATGTACCCAGTAGTCATTCAGGAGCAGGTTGTTCAGTTTCCATGTAGTTGAGCGGTTTTGATTGAGTTTCTTAGTCCTGAGTTCTAGTTTGATTGCACTGTGGTCTGAGAGACAGTTTGTTATAATTTCTGTTCTTGTACATTTGCTGAGGAGTGCTTTACTTCCAATTATATGGTCAATTTTGGAGTAAGTATGATGTGGTGCTGAGAAGAATGTATATTCTGTTGATTTGGGGTGGAGAGTTCTATAGATGTCTATTAGGTCTGCTTGCTGCAGAGATGAGTTCAATTCCTGGATATCCTTGTTCACTTTCTGTCTTGTTGATCTGTCTAATGTTGACAGTGGAGTGTTGAAGTCTCCCATTATTATTGTATGGGAGTCTAAGTCTCTTTGTAAGTCTCTAAGGACTTGCTTTATGAATCTGGGTGCTCCTGTATTGGGTGCATATATATTTAGGATAGTTAGCTCTTCCTGTTGAATTGATCCCTTTACCATTATGTAATGGCCTTCTTTGTCTCTTTTGATCTTTGATGGTTTAAAGTCTGTTTTATCAGAGACTAGTATTGCAACCCCTGCTTTTTTTTGTTCTCCATTTGCTTGGTAAATCTTCCTCCATCCCTTTATTTTGAGCCTATGTATGTCTCTGCGTGTGAGATGGGTCTCCTGAATACAGCAGACTGATGGGTCTTGACTCTTTATCCAGTTTGCCAGTCTGTGTCTTTTAATTGGAGCATTTAGTCCATTTACATTTAAGGTTAAGATTGTTATGTGTGAACTTGATCCTGCCATTATGATATTAACTGGTTATTTTGCTCGTTAGTTGATGCAGTTTCTTCCTAGCCTCGATGGTCTTTACATTTTGGCATGTTTTTGCAATGGCTGGTACCGGTTGTTCCTTTCCATGTTGAGTGCTTCCTTCAGGGTCTCTTGTAAGGCAGGCCTGGTGGTGACAAAATCTCTAAGCATTTGCTTATCTGTAAAGGATTTTATTTCTCCTTCACTTATGAAACTTAGTTTGGCTGGATATGAAATTCTGGGTTTAAAATTCTTTTCTTTAAGAATGTTGAATATTGGCCCCCACTCTCTTCTGGCTTGTAGAGTTTCTGCCGAGAGATCTGCTGTGAGTCTGATGGGCTTCCCTTTGTGGGTAACCCGACCTTTCTCTCTGGCTGCCCTTAAGATTTTTTCCTTCATTTCAACTTTGGTGAATCTGGCAATTATGTGTCTTGGAGTTGCTCTTCTCGAGGAGTATCTTTGTGGCGTTCTCTGTATTTCCTGGATTTGAATGTTGGCCTGCCCTACTAGGTTGGGGAAGTTCTCCTGGATGATATCCTGAAGAGTGTTTTCCAACTTGGTTCCATTTTCCCCCTCACTTTCAGGCACCCCAATCAGACGGAGATTTGGTCTTTTTACATAATCCCATACTTCTTGCAGGCTTTGTTCATTTCTTTTCCTTCTTTTTTCTTTTGGTTTCTCTTCTCGCTTCATTTCATTCATTTGATCCTCAATCGCTGATACTCTTTCTTCCAGTTGATCAAGTCGGTTACTGAAGCTTGTGCATTTGTCACGTATTTCTCGTGTCGTGGTTTTCATCTCTTTCATTTCGTTTATGACCTTCTCTGCATTAATTACTCTAGCCGTCAATTCTTCCACTTTTTTTTCAAGATTTTTAGTTTCTTTGCGCTGGGTATGTAATTCCTCCTTTAGCTCTGAGAAATTTGATGGACTGAAGCCTTCTTCTCTCATTTCGTCAAAGTCATTCTCCGTCCAGCTTTGATCCATTGCTGGCGATGAGCTGCGCTCCTTTGCTGGGGGAGATGTGCTCTTATTTTTTGAATTTCCAGCTCTTCTGCCCTGCTTTTTCCCCATCTTTGTGGTTTTATCTGCCTCTGATCTTTGATGATGGTGATGTACTGATGGGGTTTTGGTGTAGGTGTCCTTCCTGTTTGACAGTTTTCCTTCTAACAGTCAGGACCCTCAGCTGTAGGTCTGTTGGAGATTGCTTGAGGTCCACTCCAGACCCTGTTTGCCTGGGTATCAGCAGCAGAGGCTGCAGAAGATAGAATATTTCTGAACAGCGAGTGTACCTGTCTGATTCTTGCTTTGGAAGCTTCCTCTCAGGGGTATACTCCACCCTGTGAGGTGTGGGGTGTCAGACTGCCCCTAGTGGGGGATGTCTCCCAGTTAGGCTACTCAGGGGTCAGGGACCCACTTGAGCAGGCAGTCTGTCCGTTCTCAGATCTCAACCTCCGTGTTGGGAGATCCACTGCTCTCTTCAAAGCTGTCAGACAGAGTCGTTTGCGTCTGCAGAGGTTTCTGCTGTTTTTTTTTGTTGTTGTTGTTGTTGTTGTTGTTGTTGTGTAGCTGTGCCCTGTCCCCAGAGGTGGAGTCTACAGAGACAGGCAGGTTTCCTTGAGCTGCTGTGAGCTCCACCCAGTTGGAGCTTCCCAGCAGCTTTGTTTACCTACTTAAGCCTCAGCAATGGCGGGCGCCCCTCCCCCAGCCTCGCTGCTGCCTTGCCGGTAGATCACAGACTGCTGTGCTAGCAATGAGGGAGGCTCCGTGGGCGTGGGACCCTCCCGGCCCGGTGTGGGATATGATCTCCTGGTGTGCCTGTTTGCTTAAAGCGCAATATTGGGGTGGGAGTTACCCGATTTTCCAGGTGTTGTGTGTCTCAGTTCCCCTGGCTAGGAAAAGGGATTCCCTTCCCCCTTGCACTTCCCAGGTGAGGCAATGCCTCACCCTGCTTCAGCTCTCGCTGGTCGGGCTGCAGCAGCTGACCAGCACCGATCGTCCGGCACTCCCCAGTGAGATGAACCCAGTACCTCAGTTGAAAATGCAGAAATCACCGGTCTTCTGTGTCGCTCGCGCTGGGAGTTGGAGACTGGAGCTGTTCCTATTCGGCCATCTTGCTCCGCCCCGTGACTGGTTTTTATGTAGCTTGAATGTATGTACAGTCCTGACCTCTATTGTCAATTATTTGTTAAGTATTCATTAATCAACTACATGTCAAATGTGGTAGCTCATGTCTGAAAATGACTCAAATGTGATTACTTCTTACATTGGTTAGTGAATTAGCCAAAGATGCCCCAAAGATGGCTGAACAGAGACAGCTAACATGAAGTTTTGGAGAAGTTTTACTGACAGATCGTCAGGTGGGCCTCAGGGGCTCCAACTGATAAAGTTACCTCTATGGTTCTTGAAGTTCCTCAGCTTTACAAGATCAGAAATGCAATTTTATGTGCACTTTGAATTATTCAGTCTCAAGAACATGACCATATTTACAAGATTTAATTTGTAAATTCCAATCCCAATGTATTGCATGAGTGTCTAACATGGTGTTTGTCACAACCAAAGCCCTGTCTGAGGTAGCCTTGTGACCACACACCTCTAGGTATAACTGCCTGGATCAGAGGTGGGCTTCCAATGTGTGGCTAACCAAAGCATGAGGCCTGGCTTGGAAAGATAAACTGGATGAATTATAATTATCAGTAGAATGAGTCTGCTGCAAATGAAGCTGAAGCTGAAAATATACATACAGACTACAAAAAAAATCAGGGGACTTAATGTGTAGAGATTAATTTAGGGATATAAAGAGTTAAGATTAGTTCAAGTTGGCTGGGCAAGGTGGCTCACGCCTGTAATGCCAGCACTTTGGGAGGCTGAGGAGGGTGGATCATGAGATCAAGAAATCGAGACCATCCTGGCCAGCATGGTGAAGCCCCGTCTCTACTAAAAATACAAAATTTAGCTGAGCGTGGTGACGTGCCACCTGTAGTCCCAGCTACTCAGAAGGTTGAGGCAGGAGAATTGCTTGAATCCGGGAGGTGGAGGTTGCAGTGAGCCAAGATTGCACCACTGCACGCCAGCCTGGCAACAGAGCGAGACTCCATCTCAAAAAAGAAAGAAAAAAAAAAAAAGAGGAATAAACTATGAATAAGAAAGTTATTAGGGAAGATACTTGGCAGAAAAAATTAACTCCAAGTGTCCTGGGATGCTTATAGCAAATCAGCCAATTCTTATATTTTCCTGAAGGGTTACATGGAGTCATTCATTGAATATTTATTGAGCATGTATTATGTCCAGGCACTGATCTATGCCTTGCCTTCATGTAACTTATATTATAATCTAAATAAATAAAATAAACAAGTCAATTATATAGTATGATAGACAGCACTAAGTGCTATGGAAAAAAATTAGAAAGGTAGAAGTTGTAATTTGTAAACAGAGGAGGAAGGGAAAGCTTCATTGAGAAATGACCTTTGAACAAAGGCTTGAAGGAAATGGGGGAATGAGCCATCTGGGTAGAGAGGAAAGGCCCTGAGGCAGGGTGTGATTGGCGTGTCTGAGGAACAGTAAGGAAGGCAGTGTGGACAGAATGAACTGGAGGACTAGGAGATGAGATCAAAGGATGGAGAGGGGGGCGATGTACAGGGCCTTTGGGGCCACTGTTAGGAGTTGAGCTTTTATCATGAAGATTTTATCTGAAAGATTTTAATAAGAGGAGTAAAACTTTAGCCAATCAAATCACGAAGCGGCTTTGGTGAGTAGAGCCAAAACAGTGGGAAATGGGTGAACCTAAAATGTCTCTTAAAGAAGAGTTTGAGGCACGTCTTTCCTTTACTGAAATAATCTTGCCAAAGGCTCCTTTTAATCTGGACAGTGCAGGAGAAACCTTGGTTTGGGGGATTTTCTTTTCATGGTCTGGCCTGATCCTCCCGCTTTTATCTCCTGTCTATCTGCAGACCCACCACAGCACAAGTGAACAGGTCTCCTGGGATCCAACATAGCTCGCCTTGATTGGAGTTGGGTGTTCCCAAACGTTCAGTTCCACATTATGATTGCTCGGCTTATAATCCAAAATAACTAATCACCTCTATTATAGGAAACTTTTACCAGTTTAATAAAGGGGTTCTTGTTTCTCATTTTTCTAAGTTTATAATATAGCTCACCTCATTACTGAAGCCATTAACCCCCTATACAAGTAAATTTCCTTGATTTATCCTTTCTCATACCTGAATTTAGTAAAATGAAATATAAAAGCTGCATTATAAAAGGAAACATATGTACATATAATCTTGCACATACAGTTTGGGTAGAATTAAACTAACGTGCTTCCAAAGGGAAGCTATATGAAAAAATACTTTTCTAAATTTCAAATAAATGAGGCCATGTTAAATATCTATAATTAGTAATAGATGAAGCAATGAACATATCCTTTGTAAACTTTAAAGCATTCTCCAAAAGTTATTTCTACTTAAGTCCCCAAACATATATCAAGGTATATATAAGATATATGTAATATATAGTATTATATATTGTTTGGGCATGGTAGCTCACAGTTGTAATCCCAGCACTTTGGGAGGCTGAGGTGGGCAGATCACTTGAGGTCAGGAGTTCAAGACCAGCCTGGCCAACATGGTGAAACCCCATCTCTACTAAAAACACAAAAATTAGCCGGGCATGGTGGTGCGTGCCTGTAGTCCCAGATACTCGGGAGGCTGAGGCACGAGAATCACTTGAACCTGGGAGAAGGAGGTTGCAGTGAGCCAATATCACACCACTGCACTCCAGCCTGGGTGACAGAGTGAGACTCTGTCTCAATAATAGTAATAATAATAATAATATGTACTAACCATTGTTCATATTGCTCAGATGCAAAGACAAGTGAGACTAAACTGATAAAACTTCTAAGTGCTACAACAAGTGGGTATGAATATATAGCTAGAGGGATGATGCAGAAAATTTTGTAAAGTAAATAAGAAACAGAATCAGACCCTGAACTTAGGCACTTTCCAATCTAGTCGACTCTTTTTTAAAAAATATTAAAAGATTATTATTCCTTTGAGGCCAAATAAGGACACGTTCCTAGAAGACTCCATTGTGGTTAGGAGCAGAGGTTCTGGATCTCGACTGCAGGTTTGCCACCTAGGACCTGTGCACTCTTTGGCAAGTGACTTAATCTCTCTGAACCTATTTTCTCATCTATGAAATGGCCTTAATTGTACTATCTCATAGCATTTTATGAGGATGCAGTGAGTTAATATGAAAATGCTTGGAACAATATCTGGCACACAGTATGCTCTTAATAAATATTAGCTATTTTTATTACCCGTATTTCCTTGAACAACAAAGCTTTTCACAAACAAAGAATAGCTTCTCAAGGAGAAGAATTAGGGGTTAAAAGGGTTAAAAGTTCTGGAAAATGAATCAGCATTTTTCTCTCCCTTGTTTATCCCTGTCTATTTAGCAACACTGATCAACAGCTCAGAGGAAAAGGTCCAGAATGAACTTGAATGACAAGGAAAATCTTCCCTAGGCAATATCCTTATTAAAGTTTCACTTTAGTAACAACCAGGTTTTCACTGAGGCAGGTCGGTTGGGATGGGGTGGGTAGAAAAGGAAAAAGTAGGCCAGGCATGGTGGCTGACGCCTGTAATCCCAGCACTTTGGGAGGCCGAGGCTGAGGCTGGCGGATCACCTGAGGTCGGTAGCTCAAGACCAGCCTGGCCAACATGGTGAAACCATGTCTCTACTAAAAATGCAAAAATTAGCCAGGTGTGGTGGCGGGCACCTGTAGTCCCAGCTACTCGGGAGGCTGAGGAGGAGAATTGCTTAAACTGGGGAGGCAGAGGTTGCAGTGAGCCGAGATCGCACCACTGCACTCCAGCTGGGCAACAAGTGAGACTCCATCTCAAAAAAAAAGAAAAGAAAAAATAGTTCTGCCTCGACATGCGAGACCCGAAAGACCCAGAGATACAGATTCCTTTTCTGGGCCACTTGTCTGCACTTCTGAAAATGCTGACCAGGTGTGGCACACAGGCAGTGGGACACCAAATCACATGGTCCAGACAGATGATGAGCATGCTGTGATTACCTGCACAGTTTATTCAACCTCCTGGTAGCTCCGTGAAAAGGCATGTACGCCAAGGGGGAGTGTGCCTTTTCCAAAGGGACACATGTCCGGGTTTACTAAGTGGAAGAACTAGTAGTTTGTCCTGGTTTCTCTCTGAGAGGTTATCTAAGAGTCTGATGAATCTTATTTGATTATTCAAGCAGTTTTAAGTGGTATTGCCAGCTTAAGTTCCGCCCCTGTCTTAGGACATCTATAGCTTAGAAATGTTAAAGTACAACATAACTACTACCCTACAATTGAGTGTGGCCTTTTATAAAATAATAACCAATATTGGACAACTATTAGAGAGCTTTGCGAGAGGCAAAGAGAAATAAAATTTCAGAAACATCTGAATTTTTCTACTCCCTGTTTTGAAGCATCACTTAATTGGTACCTAGGGAAAAAAAGATGGTATCTATTTATAGATAAAAGATAATAATAATCAAAAATTTATGTATAATTTGAAAATGTTATCAAACTTCTCATGACTTCTGTACCCTATTTATGATCACAATTGCTTTTAAAAATACATTTTCCAGCTACTGAGCTCCTGAGCAGTATTTGGAGGCCACAGAAAATGAGACATATCAGCTTCTTCACAAGTCCTGGACTGCTAAGGTTACTTAACCCCAGGCCTCAAATCGTGGCAGCTAGCACTGGGAAACATCTCAGCAATCACCTAATCCAGTTTTCTACAGGGAGAAGTTCCTTCTTAATAAAATGGTAGTGCTCCTTTGAAAACTTCACCACATGTAAAAATAATTTGAGATAGGCCTAAGAACATTATTATATAAATCTGAAGCAGCAGCAGGATTATGCTTAGGCCAAATGCCTGGCACATTTGGTAGACACACAATAAATGCTTCCTAGGACTAATAAATGATGACTGAGCCAGCGAGGAAACTTAAGTACTATTCAGATATCAAGAGCCCCATCTGCTGGTCAAAGAGAATTCACCTGTAGCCCTGCAGATAGTGATAAGAAAACTCGTAAGTCAGAAAATTAGAAAATATTGAAAGGGGCCAGGCACGGTAGCTCACGCCTGTAATCCCAGCACTTTGGGAGGCTGAGATGGGTGGATCACGAGGTCAGGAGTTCGAGGCCAGCCAAGCCAAGATGGTGAAACCCCGTCTCTACTAAAAATACAAAAATTAGCCAGGCACGGTGGCAGGTGCCTGTAATCCCAGCTACTCGGGAGGCTGAGGCAGGAGAATCGCTTGAACCAGGGAGGCAGAGCTTGCAGTGAGCCAAGAATGTGCTACTGCACTCTAGCCTGGGCGACAGAGCAAGACTCCATCTCAAAAAAAAAAAATATATATATATTAAAAGGAATATCAAATAGGAAATGGGTATTAGGGATAATCTGCTCAACCTACTTACTTTACAAATGAAGACACTTTTTACGACACTGACAAATTCCCAACCGGAAGTGGAAAAAGTCAAATACTGTGGTTTATCAAAATCATGGTTCATACAGAGTAAGTCTGAAAAACATTGACCGTCATACAATGAGTATGAAATCTTGTGAGGTGAAAATAATCTACATATTGAAGATGCTTTCTGGTTTAAAATTGCTTCCTGCTCTTGATTACGAGAGTTTGGACTTGTCGTTAAACTAATGTCCAAATGGAGTTTCCACCATTGCTAGCTATTTCTTGGTTGAAGTATCTCTGTTAATGTCCTTCATCCTTAATGTGTGAGTCACAATACTCCACCATGAGGATACAAGATCACCTATTTAAAGTATAATGGCAGGCACATAGTAGGAATCCCAAAATTGGAGAAAATGAAAGGGTGGCTGTGGGTGTTGCTATTATTAATACTGTGGACTAAAAATAACTTTCCTACATGCCTCACACCGGGATTGTCAGGAGAATTGAGATAATGTATGTAAAAGTTCTTTGTAAACTGAAAAAGTATAACAAAAGTAGAAGTTATTGTGCTTAGACACAGAGAGATAGTGATGTACCAAAGATTATAATTTTAGTCATCAATTTAACAAGAAAATATTTTTTTTTAAAGAAAAAGAATAAGGCTGTGCACGGTGGCTCACACCTGTAATCCCAGCACTTTGGGAGGCTGATGTGGGCAGATCACCTGAGGTCAGGAGTTTGGGACCAGCCTGGGCCAACATGGCAAAACCCCGTTTCTACTAAAATTACAAAAATTAGCCGGGTCTGGTGGTATGTGCCTGTAATCCTAGTCACTTGGGAGGCTGAGGCATGAGAATCACTTGAACCCGGAGGTGGACGTTGCAGTAAGCCGAGATCACACCACTGCACTCCAGCCGGGGTAACAGAGCGAGACTCTATCTCAAAAAAAAAAAAAAAAAAAAAAAAAGAATAAGTAAGTAACATTTCTTGGATAAGCTATGTTTTAAAAACACAAGTTTTCATTTGCTGCCTGGAAAGTTTGTTCTGGGTTCTGTTTCCTCTAAACTCAGCTTAGAAACTGAACAAACCTTAGTTCATCTGTCCCTTCTTGTATTTCATAATATACAGTAGAAGACAATTGACTTGGCACTTTCTATTTTCTCCCCAGCTGGATCCATGAGTTCATTAGGTGCCCTTTCTATGCCCTCCCACCACCACTGCCTCACATGGTTAGAGCATTAGCAAACTTCGCCTTTACATAACAAAAGTCCCTTCTCTTCAGCCTCCAAGATCATTGACCTTACTGTCTTGAAGCATCAACAGCTCCCCTTTCATTGTCTTCTCCAGGCCTTTCTGGCTTGTATTTTTCATCTCTTCAAAACCCTGGAAGTTTCAATCCACTGTCTGGTCCTAAAGACACACATTCATCCCAGTTATTGATTGCTGATTAAAAGCAAGTTGAACCTTTAGTGGCTGGAAACAGTTTATTCCTATCTCCCAAGGTCCTGCAGGCTGACTGGACTCAGCTGAGTAGTTCTCCCTTGGGGTACCTCACGTAGCTGCAGTCAGAGGGCAGGTGGACTAACGTCCATGAAGGCTCCTTTGCAGGACTGGCAGTTGATTGTAGCAGCCAGCTCTGAGCTCAGCTGATGTTGACAGTATTGGCCACATGTGGTTTTTCCATGTGGTTTGGGGTGCTCACGATCCTGCAGCTGGGTTCCAAGAGGGTGAATCCCAAGAGCCAGCATTCTCAGAGGCAGGAAGCAGAAGCTGTCAAGCGGTTTCAAAACTATGCCCAGCACTGGCAGTCACTTTGGCCATCTTTAACCAGGCAAAGCGGTGACAAGGCTGGCCACATTCCACGAACAAGAGAAATTATCTTCTTCTCTTAATAAGGAGTAGCAAGGTCACTTTGTATAAAACATATGAGTTAAGAGCTACTGCTGCAGTCACTTTTAGAAATGACAATCTGCCATTTATAGATGTTTTTAAAAATTTCTATCAACTCAAAAATAATGAGAAAGAAGGCGAAATAAACTTTGAGAAGTTAGACAAATAAAGTGAGAAGAGATATAGAAAAATCCAAATATATAATACAGACAGTCCCTGACTTACAATAGTTAAATTTAGGATTTTTCAACTTTATGACAGTGTGAAAGTGATACACATTCAGTAGAAATCATGCTTCTAGTACCCATACGACCATTCTGTTTTTCATTTTCAGTACCATTTTCAATAAATTACTTGAGATATTCAACACTTTATTATAAAATAAACTTTGTGTTAGATGATTTTTCCTAACTAGGGGCTATGTAAGTGTTCTGAGCATGTTTAAGGTAGACTAGGTTAAACTATGATGTGCAATAGATTAAGTATATTAAATGCATTTTTAACTTTCCATATTTCCAACTAGTGATGGGTTTATCTGGACGTGACTCCACCGTAAATTGAGAAGCCTCTGTAATCATAATTCCTGAAAGTAGTACTGAACTCACTCATTAAAAGACAAGATTGACAGAATAAAACAAAAATAAACAAATCTATATGATATTCATAAGCAATACCCCTAAAATATAAGAATGAAAAAAAGTTTCAAAGAAAGTTATAGAAAACAATACATGGCAAAACAACATCTGCAAACAGTTGAGTTAGCTATACGAACATGAGAGTCCATCAACTTTGAGACAAAAAATTAGTATGATATGAAGAGGGTCACTACACAATGATGAAAACCTGAATTCACCAGAAAGATATGACAATCGGATTTTGTAAAACTGATAATATGTTTAAAAATTATAACCATGGTAGAAGATACAACAAACTTTATTATTATTGTTATTATTATTATTATTATTATTATTATTATTATTGTTTTGAGATGGAGTCTCACTTTGTTGCTCAGGTTGGAGTGTAGTGGCAAGATCTTGGCTCACTGCAACCTCCACCTCACAAGTTCAAGCAGTTCTCCTGCCTCAGTCTCCTGAGAAGCTGGGACTACAGGCACACACCACCATGCTCGGCTAATTTTTGTATTGTTAGTAGAGACAGGGTTTCACCATGTTGGCCAGGCTGGTCTCGAACTCCTGACCACAGGTGATCCACCCACCTCAGCCTCCCACAGTACTGGGATTACAGGCGTGAGTCACCACGCCTGGCCCACAACTTTAAATTATTGATGTGTCAAGTAATAGCTCAAAAGCAAGCAAAACAAAATGATATTTAAGTATTCATACATATGTGTTAACACTATTCTTTAAAAAGCAAAGAAGTGCTTTTATATGCATTGAAATACAAAGATAAAAAAGTAAAGGTGATAAACACAAATTCAGGGCAGTAGATGCCTCTAGAAGGAAGGGAGGGAAGTGGATAAGGATAGAATACAAATATAGTATTAAGAGTATTGGCAATATTTTAATTCTTACATTGGGTTATAGGATCACAGGACTTTATGCATTTTATTATGTTTTATAATGCATAACTGTTTCATATATGTTTGAGTATATTAAATATTATAAAGTAAAATGTATATAAAAGCAGGCCATGGGCTGTGGCTCATGCCTATAATCCCACACTTTGGGAGGCTGAGATGAGAGGATTGCTTGAGCCCAGAAGTTCAAGAACAGCCTGAGCAATATAGTGAGACCTCATCTCTACAAAACAAAACAAAACAAACAAACAAAAATTTAAAAACTAGCCAGGTAAAACAAAACAAAACAAAACAAAAAACTACCCAGGTGTGGTGGCACATGACTTTAGTCCCAGCTACTCGGGAGGCTGAGGCAGAAGGATTGCTTGAGCTCGGAGGTCAAGGCTGCGGTGAGCCAAGATTGTGCCATTGCACTCCAGCCTGAGAGACAGAGCAAGACTCGGTCTCAAAAAAAAGAAAAGAAAAATGACAAGAAGTCAAGCTTTTTTTTTTTTTTTTTTTTTTTTTTATTTTTTATTTTTTTTTTGAGACGGAGTCTGGGTCTGTTGCCCAGGCTGGAGTGCAGTGGCCGGATCTCAGCTCACTGCAAGCCCCGCCTCCCGGGTTCCCGCCATTCTCCTGCCTCAGCCTCCAGAGTAGCTGGGAGTACAGGCGCCCGCCACCTCGCCCGGCTAATTTTTTTTTTTGTATTTTAGTAGAGAGGGGGTTTCACCGTGTTAGCCAGGATGGTCTCGATCTCCTGACCTCGTGATCCGCCCGTCTCGGCCTCCCAAAGTGCTAGGATTACAGGCTTGAGCCACCGCGCCCGGCCTAAGAAGTCAAGCTTTATAGGGGAAACAAAGGAATGTAAAATGACAAACTATAACTTAATTGAATTAACAGTCGGAGTCCTTTTCCATAATCCATTGCTTTAAAAATTTTTTTCCTCTGTCATTTTTTTTTTCAACCTGATAGGGGTTCTTAAGCTGTGTCTCTGGATGATGTACCTTAGGACATTCATGAGCTCCCTGAAATAACAGGGAAAACTCTGTGTGTGTGAGTGTGTGTGTGTGTGTGTGTGTGTGTGGTAGGGGGGTAACAGGGAAATAATAGCACCCACCTCTCAGTGTTATGATACAGCTGAAAGGAGCTAATATATGTAAAGAATTTGGCACCATTCCTGATACAGAATGTACGTGTTTTATTTCTCTTTTTATTGTAACTTTAATCAAATCTTCAATTCATGCATGACCCAAAAGATTAAGCATCACTCTTAGAAGAAGCAACTCCTTCCCTTGACTCTGTGTATTTGGATCTCATTTATCCATTGTAAATAAGCAAAATGATCATGAGCTCACTTTTTCCACTGCAACATACAGGCATATAAAGAGTTAGATTCTGGAGACAAGTAAGTAAAAAGCTTACACCTTCAAAGCAAAACTAGCTTTAAAATGTTTCCTGTTGAAATATGTCTTACAAACATACATAAAGTGCACAAATCCTAAGTGTACAACTCAGTGAGTTTTCCCAAAGGGTACATGCTCATCTAAGTAATATCCGAATGGAGAAACAACATTACCAGCAACCCCCTTTACATCCCTTTCTGGTCACTACCCCCACCTCTCAAAGTAACCATTATCCATAGGAAAGACTGACTTTTAATAATGAATTAGAGTGTAGGATAAGTGTATGATGACCCCGTTGAAAGTACAAGAGTTTTAGAGCTAGACAGACTTCAGTTCAATCCCAGCTGGTCCCTATTACAAGGAGACAGTAATATCTACTAGCATGGATTCTTGTCAGTGCTGGAAGTCATATGTATAAAGTACCCAGCATGGTACCTTCCTTTGTTGACTTAGTCAGCTCTTTCTTGTTATGATATTACAAGATCTGGGAGGTGGGTGGGGTCCTTGTTAGAGTTAAATGAGATGATAGATGTGAGGCCGCTTTTGAAAGTTGAAATGTGCTATTATACAAGTGTAAAGTGTATGTGAAGAAATACAGTACAGCAGTTGCCATGGGGGGTTAAACTTGTTAGCTATTTTCCTATCATCTCAGTTAAAATAGTGCAGACAGTGCTGGGGACTCTGATTTGTAGCTGTTCCTACCTATTAACCTGGTTAGACCTTGAGTGCTCTGTGTGCTCACACTCCACTGTAAAGAGAAACCTTTTTTTTCTGAGATGGAGCAATTGCCAACATAAGCACTTAATGACATGTGCAAAGGTTCATCCGCGACAGGAGGCATCTAAAGAAATGGACTTTATGAAGAGGAGGTGCCATCTATTACCCAAAGGCAGCTCCTTGGCCTTCAGTCGAGTGGTGGCGTCATGCTGCTTTGAAACTATTTCCACCCTGCAATAGATACAACATAAATCATAAAAACACTGTTTTCAATGAACATAGAAATAAAAGCAGACATTCCATGATGCAACTATATTTATCACACCTGCCAATGTATGCACATTTATACCACTTCCATCCCCAGAGGAGAATGTACAATTATGCATTGAAAAAAATATGGGGTGTGAGGGGGAAAATAACTACAGATAAGTGGAGAAGTAACGTTTGTGGAGCACCTCATATGTTCCAGAGGTTGTGCATTATCTCATTTAATTATCAGAACATCCCTATGGGGTAGGTATTGTTATCTTCATTTTACCAAGAGGAAAGTGAGGCTCGGATAATATTTAACTTGCTAAAGGTGAAACAGCTGGTAACTGGCAAAGGTGGCATACAAATCCAAATCTAATTGGTTAATAGATTAGGAGAAGTATTTAGCCACCAAAATGGCTATACTGGTCTAAGCATAAGCTTTCCAAGAGCAGTACATATTCTTTTGGGGACTTTATTTTCAAATTAACATAGACAACCTAGAGTGCAGTTAGACAAGAGTGATCATAAAGGAACCAGACCTCATGTTTCTGAGCCTGAAAAACTAGAAATGGCTAACCTGAGAAAAATGGAGGCACACGACAGCCTTTTAATATTCGAAACGCTGTCTGTCATTATGGTGTGTGGCTAAGTATGTTCTGTATAGACACAAGGGTGGAACCAAAACAAATTAACTAAAACAAAAAAATAGCTTTCTAAAAGACAAAGTGATCTGAAGATGGAATGGGCTGCCTTGAGAGGTAAGGAAGTTCCCATCACTGGTAATGCCAACAGTAGTTAGAGCACACCTCATTTTGGCTAATAAAATTAGAATTTGAATTTTCTTGTATATCTTATAACAAATTATCTGAACTAAATTCCATAAACTTGATAACAAGTGGACTTTGGGTAATCTTGTAAAGAGGTAGCTAGACCACTGGGTGCAGCAGGACTGAGGGATGGGCAAAGAGGAAGGAAGAAGTAGAAGTTTATAGTCAAGGGTATGCCCTATTAAAAACTTGACTCTTTAGGCCAGGCACGTGGCTCATGCCTGTAATCCCAGCACTTTGGGAGGCCAAGGTGAGCGGGTCACGAGATCAGGAGATCAAGGTCATCCTGGCTAACACGGTGAAACCCCATCTCTACTGAAAAAAAAAAATACAAAAGATTAGCTGGACGTGGTGGCAGGCACCTGTAGTCCCAGTTACTCGGGAGGCTGAGACAGGAGAATGGCGTGAACCCGGGAGACGGAGCTTGCAGTGAGCTGAGATCGCGCCACTGCACTCCAGCCTGGGCGACCGAGCGAGATTCCGTCTCAAAAACAAAATAAACAAACAAAAAATAAAATAAAATAAAATAAACAAAAAACTTGATGTTTTAAAAACAGCTTTAAGATATAATTGACATTTTCTTTTTAAACTACACATATTTGGGCCAGGCCTGGTGAGCCACGACCTGTAATCCCAGCACTTTGGAAGGTTGAGGTGGGAGGATCACTTGAGGCTAGGAGGCCCAGTCCAGCCTGGGCAACATAGGGAGACCTCATCTCTACTAAAAAATGCAAAAAATCAGCCAGGTGTAGTGGTGCGCACCTATAGTCCCAGCTACTCGGGAGGCTGAGGTGGGAGGATCACTTGAGCCCAGAAGATGGAGGATGCAATGAGAGCCGTGAACACACCACTGCACCCCAGCTTGGGCAACAGGGTGAGACCCTGTCTTAAATAAATAAATAAGTAAATAACTATATAAATAAACTACATGTATTTAAGATGTGCAATCTGGTAAGTTTGACCTTTGTTCTGGAAACTATGCCACAATCAAGATAATGAACATATAATGTGGAATCTAGAAAAGTTGAACAGTAAAATGGCGGTTACTAGAGGCTGGAGAGTGGGGGGAATTGGGGAGATGTTGGTCAAAGAGCACAAAATTTCAGTTAGACAGGAGGAATAAGTTCAAGAGATCTATTCAACATCGTGGTGAATATAGTTAATAATGATATATTGTATACTTGAAAATTGCTGAGAGAGTAGATTTTAAGTGTTTTCACCAAAACAAAAGGTAAATATGTGAGGTAATTCACACATTAATTAACTTGCATAGCCATTCCACAATGTGTGTGTGTATATATATATACACACATGCACATCATGTTGTACACTGTAGATACATACAATATACAATTTTTATTTGTCAATTAATTAAATTTGAAAATACAAACTTAAAAATACTGTAAAACATGTTGTATAGATTAATCTTGAATATGACTGATTTATTTTCTTCAAGTCAGACATTTTAAAAGGCCAAAATTATGAAACATTAAACAGAAAAATATTACCCTCACTTCCTTGCTAGGTATGTCCTTGGTGATGTAGCGCTGGGCTCACAAAAGAGCACTTGCAACACCATTGTTAATAAATTCAGGAAAAGATGCCGTCTGGCATCCTCTTTTTAAAATCTTTTCTCACTGATGAGTATATATGCGAAGTTATAGCTGGTCTTCACTTGAAATGGTACTTCATAGGCACGTTCCTTAACTTTACTTATGATAACTAAATTGATGGAGTACTATACTTTATGAATAGAGCCCAGAGTTTTGCTCTTTGATAAGCTGTGTCAAGACAAGATCATTTTTTATCTCCCTAGAGTTCCCTTGGCTGTTTTCAAGTTCCACAGACTGGTAGACTATGTGAATTAAAAAGAATTTTTGTCATCTAGAAAGCCAGCTGAGGGGCACTGATCAGCCCAGTAATGTTTTCAGTGCCTCCTCACAGATAGAACCAACTTCTCTTGGTTAAAAGGCAGATGGGTCTGTGTCCACTCAGGAGAGGATCCTAGTACTATACTTGTAACCTTTAGTCAAGTTAATGAAAAGCTTGGCATATGGAGGGATAATCTTTGGCATATGTCTGCAATATCCCCTGAACTTTAAAAGTTTAAAATAATTTTATTAAGATATATCTTGGAGTCCATCATTTTGGTTCAGTTTTTCCGGTTACTACATGATCTTTCAAAATAGTTTCAAATCTCTTATTTCAGGAAAAATAATTTGTAAGTATAATTTAAGCATTATAATTCCTTCCTTCCTTCCTTCCTTCCTTCCTTCCTTCCTTCCTTCCTTCTTTCCCTCCCTCCCTCCCTCCCTTCCATCTTTTTCTTTGCATTTTTAGCCACTGGAAGGAGTTGGGGCCCTGGTAATGCCCTGAGGCATCCTGTTCAATTGATCTTAACGAGCGTCTTCCCATTCTCTTCATCCATGGGTATCTGATGGTATCCATTCTTTACATCCAATTTTTAATACTATTGATTTCCTTCATAAACTACCAAGGTAGCCTACATTTTTTTAAAAAAAGTAAAATATAATGAAAATATCCATCACCCAAAAAAGTTTCCTTATGACCTTTTGTCACTCCTCCCTCTCATACCTCCCACTCTGCTCCCCAAACCTCACCCCACAACGATATACAACTAGATACAAGTCATTTGTCAGATAAATATTTTGGAAGTATCTTCCAACAGGCTAAGGCTTGCCTTTTAATTCTCTTAATAGTATCTTTTGAAAAGCAAAAGTTTTTAATTTTGATCCAGTCTAGTTGATTGATGTTCTTTTCATTTATAGCTTATGCTTTTGTGTATCATATTTAAAAATCTTTGCCAAGCCCAAGGTCACTACATTTTTCATCCATGTTTTCTTCTAGAAGTATTATGATTCAGGCTTTTATATTAAAGTCTGTGATCCATGTAATTCATGAAGTTTTGTATATGGTGAGGGAAGGGTTGAAGCTTTTTTTTTTCCTTTTTTTGCATATGGTTATCCAATTGCCCCAGCACCATTTGTTAAAAAGGCTATTCCTCCTGGGGGCGGTGACTCACACCTGTAATCCCAGCACTTTGGGAGGCCAAGGTGGGCGGGTCGCCTGAGGTCAGGAGTTTGAGACCAGCCTGGCCAACATGGCAAAACGCCATCTCTACTAAAAATACAAAAATTAGCTGGGCATGGTAGTGGATGCCTGTAATCCCAGCTACTGAGAAGGCTGAGGCAGGAGAATCACTTGAACCCAGGAGGTAGAGGTTTCGGTGAGCTGAGATCATGCCACTGCACTCCAGCCTGGGCAACAGAGAGAGACTCTGTCTAAAAAAAACAACTATTTTTTCCTCACTGAATTGCCTTGGAACTTCTACCAAGTCGATGGGTCATATATGTGTGCATCAATTTTTGGACTCTCTTCTGTTTTACTGACCTATTTGTCTATCCTCATGTAGATTAACTTTTTTCAATCATTTCAAATGTATTACAACTTCTTTAAGGCCGATCTTATGGACTATCATGGTAAACATATGATGTGCACTTTAAAAAAAAGAATGTGCACACCCATTGTTGGGTGGAGTTTTGAAAATGTAAGTTGAATCAAGGTGGTTGATAGTGTGATTCAGGTCTTCTAGGTTCCTGTTAATTACTTGTCTCGTTGTTCTATCAATTTCTAAATAGAAAATGTAAAAATATTCAACTCTGAAACTGCTTCACTCTCCAATTTTGTCCATTTTTCTTTGCATATGGTGAAGGTCTGTTATTAGGTGCATACAAATCTATTATATCCAATTGCCCCAGCACCATACTTTTTGTTTTGAAATATCCCCAGAGAAAAAAATGTGTATGTGTATTTCAATTTCATAATGTCAAAAGAGTGAATTTAGCAACAAGACATTACAATAATAGATTATGTATATGTGTGTTCATCCATCCCGACAATCTTAACCTTTCAATTAAAGTGTTTAGTCCCGTAACATTTAATACAATTACGGGTATGGTTGTTTGAGCCCACCATTTTATTGTTTTCTATTTGTCTCCTCTGTTTTTCATTTCTGTTCCTCCTTTCCTGCCTCTTCTCAATTTTGCATTATGCGAGGCTGGGCACAGTGGCTCATATTTGTAATTCCATCACTTTGGGAGGCCAAGGCAGGCATATCACTTGAGGTCAGGAGTTCGAGACCAGCCTGGCCAACATGGCAAAACCTAGTCTTTACTAAAAATACAAAAATTAGATGGACATGGTGGTGTGCACCTGTAATCCCAGTTACTCAGGAAGCTGAGGCATGAGAATTATCTGATCCCAGGAGACAAAGGTTGCAGTGAGCTGAGATCACACCAGTGTACTCCAGCCTGGATGACAGAGTGAGACTCTGTCTCAAAAAAATACATATATATATAAAATATATATATTATATATTATGTACTATAATACAACCTTGCCACTGTAGACCCATATCCCATCTCTAATCATTATGCTATCATGCTTATTATAGCTATGTACATTATAAACCCTACAAGATACAGTTGTTATTCTTAGTATAAAGTTGTATGTATTAAAAAGAAATTAGGAAAAAAATTTAAAAGCCTTTTGCATTGATCCATATATCCACCATTTGACACCCTCCATTGTTTTATAAGGATCTAAATCTCCATTTGCATTATTTCCTTTCAGTCTGAAAAGCTTTTTTCTTTTAGTGCAGGTCTTTGGACAAATTTTTTGTTTTCTTTCATTTGAAAATTGTATTTCATCTTCAGTCTTAAAGAAAATTTTCATTGGTTATAGAATTCTGGGTTAAGCAACTTCCCCAACCTCACCTCTACCCCCAAGCCCCCACATACAAAGCACTTTAAATATGTTGTGCCAGTCTATTTTGTGCTCCATAGTTTCTGGTGAGAGGTCAAACGCTGTTCTCCAATATATAAAATAAATATTGTTTTTATCTTGCTGTTTTCAAGATTTACTATTTATCTCTGGCTTTCCACAGTCTGACTACGAGATCTGTCTTGGCATGAATTTCTTAATGTTTATTCTGGTTTGTGTTTATTGAACATCTTTTATCTGTAAATTTCTAACTTTCGTCAAATTTGAGAAATTTTCAGCCACTGTTTCTTCAAATTTTTTTTCCAACATATGCTCTTTCCTCTCACTTTATGGGATCCCAGTTATGTTACACCATTTGATACTACCTAAAGGTTCCAGAAGCTCTGTTCTTTAATTTTTTTTCTGTGTTCTTCATCTTGGATAATCTCTACTGATTTATTTTCAAGTTCATTTGCTCGTTCCTTTGTCATCTCCACTTAGCTAAGTCCATCCAGTGAATTTTTGCCTCAGAGATTTTATTTTTCAGTTCTAGATTTTTCTTTTTTTTCACCTCTGGGAGCACAGAACATAGGTTTTTCAGTTAACTCTTTAATATGTGTATTTCTCTGCTGAGATTTCTTTTTTATTCCCATTGTTTAGCATATTTCACTTTACTATGTTGAGTACAGTTACATTATCTGTTTAAAAATCCTTGTCTGTCAGCCCGGGCAATATGGCAAAACCCCATCTCTACTAAAAATACAAAAACTTAGTTGGGCATGGTAGTGCGACCATGTAGTCCCAGATACTCTGGAGGCTGAGGTGGGAAGTTGAGGCTTCAGTGAGCCATGATTATGCCACTGCACCCCAGTCTGGGTGACAGAGTGAGATCCTGTCTCACAAAAATAAAATAAAATAATTTTAAAAACCAAAAAATAAAAACCTGATCTGTTAATTCCAGTACCTTGTTCATCTCAGGGTCTATTTCAGTTGGTTTTCTTTTCTCTTAAGAATGTATTCCCTTTTGGCTGGGCATGGTGGTTAACGCCTATAATCCTAGCACTTTGGGAGGCCAAGGCGGGTGGATTGCCTGAGCTCAGGAGTTCGAGATCGGCCTGGGCAACATGGTGAAACCCCATCTGTACTAAAATCATAAAAATTAGCTGGGCGTGGCATCAGGCACCTGAAATCTTAGCTACTTGGAAGGCTGAGGCAGGAGAACCGTTAGAACGTGGGAGGTGGAGGTTGCAGTGAGCTGAGATCATGCCATTGCACTCCAGTCTGGGCGATAGAGCAAGACTCTGTCTCCAAAATATAATAATAATGATGTGCTCCATTTTCTTTTATTTTGTATGGTAATTTTGGATTTGTTCTAGACATTACTAATGCTCATTTGTTAAAGTTATTTTTTATGACAGAGGTTTTGCTTTAGCAGGAATTATCTATGTTGGACTTGAATGGAAACTTTGTTTCTTCGGTGACAGTTCGTCTTAATTTGCATCTTTACTCTCTGAGCTGCTTTGAATCTATTTTGTGCATGTGTGGTTCAGAGATCAGTCAGAATGTGGTTAGATAAAATTTAAACATCTCCTTTCAGGAGTCCCCCACTCTCTTCAGCAGCCATAGTTACCCTGGTCACTAGTATTTCTTCTTATTCACACATTATGCTAATTGCAGTAGGCCAAGAAAATTTACTTCATTTAGCTCCTGTCCTCCCTTCTTCCCTGTTTGTACTCCTCAGCAGAATCTTCTCACTCTTCAGAGCTTTGAGAAGTTGCTTTTTGTATTACATTCCAATTTTATAGTTGTTTACTATAAGGAAGTCATTGAATAGGTCTTACTCTGTTATATGCAAATGTCAGAAGTCTTTCCAGTCATTTTTTAATGCACACATTTACTTTCTTTCCTTTTCTTTTCTTTTTTGAGACAAGGTCTCCCTCTGTTGCCCAGGCTGGAGTGCAGTGGCACAATCTTGGTTCACTGCAACCTCCACCTCCTGGTTCCAGATGATTCTCCTGCCTCAGCCTCCCTAATAGCTGGGATTACAGGTGCACACTACCACACCCAGCTAATTTTTGTATTTTTAGTAGGCTGGTCTCAAACACCTGACCTCAAGTGATCCACCCGCCTCGGCCTCCCAAAGTGCTGGGATTACAGGTAGGGGCCACTGCACCTGGCCTTACTTTTTTTCTTTAACAAAAATGGAATCTCACCCAATTTTTTTTCATTGAATGTATCATGAATAGTTACTACTTTATTAAATATTCCTCTATAAAATAATTAATGGTGATATAATATTCTATTCAATATGGTTTATCTATTCCCCTATCACTGATCATTTGGTATGCTTTCATTTTTGCTGTTTTTAAGAAACATTACAGTGAACACCCTTGTACATACATCTTCATGCATATCCCTGGTTATCTCAGGGGAGATAAATTCTTACAAATGGAAATCGCTAGGACAAAAGGCATACATATTTTCAAGACTTAATACATTGTCATTGTCTTCTAAAGAGATTATACCAATTTGCACTCAGTATGTGAGTAAACACTAAATATATTTTCATGTGTTTTGTCTTTTAAGAATTACTTGCTTATGCCCTTTATGCATTTCATTTTGAAGAAGCACTAATTGTTTCAAATACTCTCTCTCTATTCTATAAAAGTATAACTTTCTTAGGATTTGCTCTCTAGAATGACAGAGAATGAACTGCATGACAGTCTTTATGATACCTGAAGACAGTTAATGAATACCTCTCCAGTAAATTAATACCAACCACTTTTCTCTGGTTTGGTTTCAAAATCCCCAGTGCAAGCCAACGTGGTTTCAAGAATAGCCTCGTTATTCTAGCCACCCACTTCCCTTTACAATTGTATTCTAGAGCAGGGATAGGCTTTTTTTTTTTTTTTTTTGATATGGCTCTTAAGCTAAGAATTGTTTTTATATTTTAAAAATCAAAAGAATATTTCATGAAATATAAAATTCAAATTTCAGCCGGGCACAGTGTGTCATGCCTGTAATCCCAACACTTGGGAGGCCAAGGTGGGCGAATCGCTTGAGGTCGGGACTCTGAGACCAGCCTGGACAAGGTGAAACCCCATCTCTACTAAAAAAAAAAAAAAAATTAGCCAGGAGTGGTGGTGCACACCTGTAGTCCCAGCTATTCAGGAGGCTGAGGTGGGAAGATTGCTTGAACTCAGGAAGCAAAGGTTGCAGTGAGCCAATAAGATCATGCCACTGCACTCCAGCCTGGGTGACAGAATGAGACTCTGTCTCATTAAAAATAATAATAATAAAAATAAATAAAAATCAAATGTTATTATCCATCCATAAAGTTTTATTGGAACACAGCTACACTCATTTGCTTATGTATCCTCTGGCCTCTTCTGTTTTATATTACTACAGCAGAGTTGAGTAGTTGGGACAGAGACTGTATTGCCCACAAAGCCTAACACTTACTATCTGGCCCTACTTAGAAAATGGTTGCTAACCCCTAGTCTAAAGCAGTGGTTCTTAAAATGTGGTCCTTGGATCAGCAGCATCAGTACCACCTGGGAACTTCTCAGAAATGCAGATTCTCAGACCTCATCCAGACCTGCTGAATCAGAAACAGTTACCTCACACTTAACAATTCAAATAAACATTAACAAATATAGTATAATCTTTCTAAGCAAAATATATAGGTTTTCTCCATTTTAATTCTATAAACAGCATTTCTTTTTTCTTTTCTTTTTTTTTCAGAGTCCGCTCTGTCACCCAGGCTGGAGTATAGTGGTGTGATCTCTGCTCACTGCAACCTCCACCTCCCGGGTTCAAGTGATTCTTCTACCTCAGCTTCCCGAGTAGCTGGGATTACGGGCACGTGCCACCACACCGGCTAAATTTTGTATTTTCAGTAGAGACAGGGTTTCATCATATTGTCTAGGTTGGTCTTAAACTCCTGACCTCAAGTGATCCGCCCACCTCCTTCTGTCTCCCAAAGTGCTGGGATTATAGGTGTGATCCACCATGCCAGGCCAGTATTTCTTTTTTTTTGTTTTCTTTTGAGATGCAGTCTCACTCTGTTGTCCAGGTTGGAGTGCAGTGGCGCGATCTCAGCTCATTGCAACTCCTCCTCCTGGGTTCCAGCAATTCTCCTGCCTCAGCCTCCCAAGTACCTGGGACTACAGGCGTATGCTGCCATGCTTGGCTAATTTTTTGTATTTTAGTAAAGACGGGGCTTCACCGTGTTGCTCAGGCTGGTCTCGAACTCCTAAGCTCAGGCAATCCACCCGCCTCAGCCTCCCAAAGTGCTAGGATTATAGGCTGAGCCACTGCGCCTGGACCAGTATTTCTTTATCATAGGTTTTCTATATAAATTTGTGGGGCCCAGTAATCTGTGTGTTAATAAACTCTCTACTCTGTTTGAGACCCATTGGTCTACACTAGTGCTGTCCAACAGAAATAAGCAAGCCACATATGTTAATTTTAAACTTTTCCAGTAGCTACATTTAAAAAGATAAAAAGATGAAATTAATTTTGATATTTAACTAAATATACACAAAAATTTCAACTTGTAATCTACATAAAAAGAGATATTTTACTTTTTGATATGAAGTCTTTAAAATCCAACATGCATTTCATACTTACAGCACATCTCAATTCAGACTAGCTCCCTTTCCAATACTCAATAGCCATATGTAGCCAGCAGCTACTCTATTAGACAGATACCACATAATGCAATTATATTTGCTACTTGAGATGGTAGCACTGTTTACTTTACATTTAGTTAATTCTATTATTGGAATCATTCCAATTTGAATTACTTAAAATTCTAATAATTTGGCTGGGTGTGGTGGCTCATGCCTGTAATCCCAGCACTTTGGGAGGCCAAGGCGGGTGGATCACTTGAGGTCAGAAGTTCGAGACCAGCCTGGCCAATGTGGTGAAACCCCATCTCTACTAAAAATACAAAAATTAGCAGGGCGTGATGGCATGTGCCTGTAACCCCAGCTACTTGGGAGGCTAAGGCAGGAGAATCACTTGAACCTGGGAGGTGGAGGTTGCAGTGAGCTGAGGTCGTGCCACTGAATTCCAGCCTGGGTGGCAAGTGAGACTCCATCCAAAAAAAAAAATTCTAATGATTTTAAAATGATACCTTTTTCAATTAATACATTAGATAAAAGGATGGCTCTAGTGTTCTGTAGCACAATAGGGTGACTATAGTGAATAATAATTTATCATATATTTCAAAGTAACTAAAAGGGTGGAATTGGAAGGTTCCTAATGCAAAGAAATGATAAATACATGAGGTAATGGATACCCCAGTTACCCTGGTTTGATCATTACGCATTGTATGCTTGTATCAAAATATCACATGGACCCCGTAAATATGTACAATCATTATGTATCCATGATATTAAAAAAACAAACAAACAAAACAAAGACATACATGGTGTATGAAGAAAGCATCTTAGCAAATTTACCGGTGTTACAAGAAATAAAAAATATGGTGAAAAGCAAGTACTATCATCCCTTGGTGCATATTAATGCTTCCACTGTTCAGACCTTGAAGCACAAGCCAACAACCTAACCCAACTCTTTGAATGTATTTTCCAACATGTAAGAACACTCTAGGTAAATACATCAACCAAACTGGTCAACTAGTCTTTTCTCTGGCACTTTTGGACTTTGAGTCTGTATGGAATCAAGGAAATTTCCTCTGTGGTGGCTGAAGGCGTCAAGCATAATAATCAAGATAGGTTAGCAGTCACGATTCTCACCACTCTGAACTGGAAGTGACCAGTTTTACAGAGAGGAAAGCATTACACAGACCCATACAATATATCAGAAATGAACAAGAGTCCTTCCAGTACCACATTCCCCATTCTAGTACTCCCTGCTGCATGCTTGTCTTTAGTATCATGATTCTCCAGTATCCTAACATATTATCCTCTTTAAGATAGCTTGAGTTTCTCTTCCTTGCAATTAAGTCTTAGTATGTAAGAAAAATGAGTAAAAGATTTGGACAAACGTGTATCAGTGCTCGAAACTTTTAAGCAGACTAGTAACTCATTGTTCCAACAACAAACTACAGCCTTCCCTTACCTCAAATCTGGGTTTAGGTGTTGCTCCCACAACAAAGAGAATTTGCGCCTATTTGTGTGTATTCAGCAGACTGTAAGTACCTGGACAGATGCTGTATTTTTCTTGCTCATTCAGATGTAATCCAGCATCTGGCACATGACTTCCTTTGAATAAATAAATGTATATTTCTTATTACTATGTTCAAAGACTGATCTTCTGCACCAGAAAATAGCAGCACATAATGGAAACAACTGCTCTGCTATTCAGAGCAACGTTCAAGCAAAAAGAATATTTTTCTTCCAACTTTACCTTTCAGAAATGTACCATTTACTGAGCACCTTTTACTTCTAACTTTGCAATTCAAGTAAATAATCACAGTATAATCATTCTAAGTGAATTATATAGGATTTCATTTTAATTCTATAAATAGGATGTTTTCTTTATAAATTTTTGGCAGAGATGTGCTGCTCAGATCTCCCCTCAAGAAAGGACTCGCTACCCAGCTGTGGCTAGCTGATAGCTCCCAGTTACTGGCTGTGTCAGTAACTCAGAAAGTCTACCTCAACTTTCTAGCCAGGTGAGGTGATCCCCAGCCAATGACCTAACAATGCGGTGGGACCGTAGTCTACCCATTTCTGCCCAACATACCACTCTAACAGGGAGTCTCTGCTCCGGAGCTCCCACTGGGCTGACAGCAGCTTTGTCAACTCTGCATCACTGTCTAACAGTTTCCCATAATTCTGCACCCTTCCTTCTCCTTTTGCTGGAGTTATGCTCTACTAAAACATTTTGCACTTCTAGCTACACTTTAGTAGCCTCTCCCTGGGGTATCTTTCCTGTGACAAAATCAAAGATTTATTTATTTCCAATTTAGTCTGTAAATTTACTCTCTCACCTATTTAACCTCTTTCATGTTAATAATGCTTGGCAGGCTTTCCCTCAGACTGTGACATTTTGGTTTCATGTCCCCAAAACATTTTAAACCTAGTACAATGATTTTGTTTCTTCACATAATCATTGTACTTTTACCAGCAACACATTTTACACATTGATTTAAAAGTTTTTATTATTGATTATATTTTAAAATATAATTATTTTAAATATATTTCACTTTATTTGGTAAATATACATTTATTATTCCCTGAAAAGCCTTAAGAGCTTGAAACAGAAAAAAACAACAGCACCATCTTATGGTACTTAAATAGGAACTGTTCACTACTCAATCAATATGACAAAAAGCAGACTTTTAAAGCCATAATCACCTATGAGTTACTTCCTGTCCACCTAGTTCGAACAAGGTTTTAAAATACAGCAAATGACCAAAAAAAAAAAAAAAAAAAAGTTATTACTATTGAATCAAGCCTTTTAAGCTGGTAAGTACCTAAGTACATACAGGTACTGTTTTCCTCTCTCAAGGCTTTGGAATATGGCAACCCTTTTTCTCCATCTCTCTCATTATTCTCTATAATACAGACCTTCACTTGCCTTGCTTTTTTCCCCTTCGTTGAATTTATTAGTATCTGACAGTTTAAAACATTTTAAGTATACTGACTGATTTCCCCACAAGAATGTAAGCTCTATGAGGGCACAGTCTTTATTCATTTTACTCACCATGACACTCTCAGTGCTGCCTACCATGAAAAAAGTACTCAGAACTTTTTGAATGTCTTTTTTTACTTCAAGAATTGTTATAATTAAATCAGCCTTGCAATAAGCAGGAAAAAAGCTCACTTGAGAGAAAATTTCACTATAAACTTAAAGATCTTAAGAAAGAATGAACTGAGTCATCAGAGAAGTGAAGCCCATGGCCAGCCAGAAAGAACCGAAAGGACTGCATAGAGGAAATTAAGACCAGATTGGTCCAGAGATGTTTTTACATGTGCTCATCTAGCACATTCACATTGACAACTCTGACATAGATATGCAGCCTGTGCTTGAATATTTACAAGGATATAAAGATGCTAACTCTCAAGGCATCCTGCCAACCATATTTTGAAACCTTAGGCTACCAAAGTAGCTACAGAAAGTCATAAGATGGGAATGAATGATTAATAGACCAAAAACTTAACATTGTCAGTTAAAAAACAAACATGAAAGGTATTAATTAGAAAAAGTATTTATTTCTGCTCCTTTCATTCATCTTATTGTTCAGGAAACAGTCTTACATACATATCTGAAATAATCTACCAACCATCACACACTCTAGTTAAAGGCAAAGCACCACAGGTAAAGCTGATCAGCTGTCCACAGTTCTCAGCTTATGGAATCTTGCTTCTGGATTTTATGTTAATTTCTGAAAATCAGAAATGTCATCTCCAAAAAATGTTAAGGGGGTTGTAAAAAACAATCACTTTATTTGATATTATAGTTGTAGATATGGAGTATATTTTCTTTAAGAAATGAAAAACTAAAAAGAAAATGCCACTCAACATTGTTGGTATAGCAATAGGTCAGCAGGGAAAAAAAAATACTGTGATAAACTTGTCTCTTTAATACCAAGAAGAAATTCTAATGCAAGCTTCAATACGCTTCCTGTTTTTTCACTAGATATTTCTTTTACTGCTGCTCTTCATTCTTTTCCACATGTCATACTGGAGGATTGGTACAGCCTTTAAAACTTCATTGACAGGAGCAAATCCAGTATCCACTGATTTCTTCTCAAAGGCACTCTAACCCATCAGATAGCCCCTGCAGAAATACAATTATCAGCACAAAAAGTGAAAAGAATTGTTTTTATATTATTATTATACTATTTCAAAATGCCAAAACAAATTCTATGATACAAAATAACAATCCAAAAATATAACTCCATGTTCTTCATTATGGTCCTTATTTCATATCTTGCCCCCCTCACCCCAATATACAAATAAATTACTGAGCCTCAGTTCTACTATCCTTCCCTCTTTTTCTTTTTTTTTTTTTTTTTGAGACAGAGTTTTGCTCTTGTTGCCCAGGCTGGAGTGCAATGGTGTGATCTCAGCTCACTGCAGCCTCCGCCTCCCAGGTTCAAGTGGTTCTCCTGCCTCAGCCTCCCAAGTAGCTGGGATTACAGGTGCACGCCACCACGCCTGGCTAACTTTTGTATTTTTATAGAGATGGGGTTTCACCATGTTGGCCAGCTTGGTCTGGAACTCCTGACTTCAGGTGATCTGCCTGCCTTGGCCTTCCAAAGTGCTGGGATTACAGGCGTGAAGCCCGGCGAAGTTTTTTGGTTTTTGTTTTTTTTTTTTTGAGGTGGAGTTTTGCTCTTGTTGCCCAGGCTGGAGTGCAATGGCACAATCTCAGCTCACTGCAACCTCCACTTCCTGAGTTCAAGCAATTCTCCTGCCTCAGCCTCCCAAGTAGCTGTGATTACAGGCACCCACCACTATACCCAGCTAACTTTTTCTATTTATAGTAGAGACAGGGTTTCACTGTCTTGGCCAGGCTAGTCTCAAATGCTCAACCTTAGGTAATCCATCCACCTCGGCCTCCCAAAGTGCTAGGATTACAGGTGTGAGCCACTGCGCCTGGCCCTTCCCTCTTAAAGTTACAAAGCAATGTGCTAAACAACACAGAATAAGAAAAGGAAGTAAAGAAAAGAAAATGATGTCTAAAAGTTAAAGTTAAGAGTCAGAATCAATCTATTTTGGGCTCTCAGAAGTGCAACAAAAATCAAACTGCTTTTTATGGAAAGAAACTGGTTTGGATTTCTAAAAACTCTAATATTAACAGAAGAGAAGTGGGAAAATCAGAAGCTATTTAGGACTGGGAGGTGAGCCTTTGAGACTTCAAAAAACAGTGTGTACAAACATCTGCCCCTGAACCTCTAATACTTCAGGAAAAGTCTGGATAATAGGAGCTTTAGCTGTACCTGCTGGTAAGGTCAAACTTCATGCTGGTCAAACAGATCCTTTTATTAAATGTGCAAGTTAGGCCCTGAAATCTCCTTTAAATTAAAGCATTAAATCTGGTGTCATAAAAGTTCCAAACCTTTCCTTTGGCAATAAACCCTTAAAGTCTATTATTAATTAAGAATCTACAGGATCAGGAAAAAAAATGGAAAAATTATGTACAAGTATCCACATTAAGAAAGGGTTTACTGGGCCGGGCATGGTAGCTCACACCTGTAATCCCAGCACTTTGGGAAGCTGAAGCAGGTGGAGCACCAGGTCAGGAGTTTGAAACCAGCCTGGTCAACATGGCAAAACCCCACCTCTACTAAAACTACAAAAATTAGCTGGGCATGCTGGCAGACACCTGTAATCCCAGCTACTTGGGAGGCTGAGGCAGGAGAATTGCTTGAACCCAGGAGGTGGAGGTTGCAGTGAGCCAAGATTGCACCACTGCACTCCAGCCTGGGCGAAGACAGTGAAACTCCATCTCACACACACACACACACACACACACACACAAAAAAGCAGGGGCGGTTTACAACACCCTACACTTACTGACAGCTTCAGAACACCTCTCCTTTTGACCCTGCTTCTACCACTCACTGCGTGAGCCTGGTAAACCTCACTCAGTTTCCTCATCTGTAAAATGGAGTTACCTCAAAGAGTTTTAAGGATTATAACAGAATCTACTCATACAGTACTTGCTACTCATAGTTATATGCACTTGACAAATGTTAGCTGCTATTTTTAGAGTCCCAAGTTTCTTCACTGGTAACGTAGGATTTATAAACTACTTGATAATACTTAGGTCTCCTCCAGTGCTTGGCACACAGCAAACACTCAAGAATGTGACTTTCCTCCCTTTCAGCTACTGAACTCACTTGACTCCCTGTATGACTTAGACTTATGTTCAGCTAATGCAATCAACCTAGAACTCATACACTCTTTTCTTTCTGCTATATCAGCCTGGCCAATCCACACTCCGAATAAAGAGAACTTTCATCTAACACAACCACCTTTACAACCCAATACTTCTCACCTCCTCCCAAATCCAAAACTGAACAAAAATTTAAAAATAAAAAGGTTTGGCTGGGCACAGTGGCTCACGCCTGTAATCCCACTACTTTGGGAGGCCAAGGTGAGTGGATCACGAGATTAAGAGATTGAGACCATCCTGGCCAACATGGTGAAACCCCGTTTCTACTAAAAGTACAAAAATTAGCTGGGTGTGGTGGTGCATGCCTGTAGTCCCAGTTACTCAGGACGCTGAGGCAGGAGAATTGCTTGAAGCCGGGAGGTGGAGGTTGCAGTGAGCCAAGATCGTGCCACTAAACTCCAGCCTGGCAACAGAGCCAGACTTTGTCCCCCGCAAAAAAAAAAAAAAAAAAAAAAAAGAAAGAAAGAAAAAAAGAAAAAAAATTAAAAATTAAAAGGTTCTTTGGATATATACATTGACTTTAAAGACCTTACATAAATTTGCTACTATAATGCCTGATGTGTCACAAAAAGGATACTTTAAAACATAAGCTTCACAAGAAAAAAAAAAAAAGGTTCAAGCAAGCATCCACTAATATTTACACTCTATAGTAGAAGTTACCCAACAGCTAGCTTACACTATGAAACAAGGGTACTAAGGACTCATTAGGAGTAACTTCTTATCATTTGCATATACCTATATACGAATATATACTTTGTACTCTATCTCTTAATACAGCTATATATTATGGTATCCTTCCTTGTAACTAGTGGGTGACCTATGCTTGTCAACCTATATTTAGATAGAAAAGAATATTTAAATAGACATGTCCTGTTCAAAGCTGCCAAACTTAAAAGTTTTACCTTAAGGACAATTTTGGAGATACTAAGAAATATTATAATGCTATAAAGATACCATGTTAGAAAAAAGAAAAGAAGAACAAATACATTACTATACTTCTTGGTAGGAAATAAAAATAAAATTGTTGAAATACACTAACTATAATATATACTCAAACATTTAGCCCCCTCTCAGGACCCAGAAATTTCATAATCTTATATTCAGGCCTGTGAGAATTTTACATAAGTAAAATTGTAGAGAAATACAATAAAAAGTAAATCAAGTACTCAAAAACCAACTAGAGACAGGATAAGTCACCATGAAGGCCCTTCTATTTAATCTTTAAGGCTATGATTTCAATAATCACTTAGTGCCTCTGTATATTAAGGCAAGCACTGTGCTAGGTTAGCACTAACAGAAATTTCTCAAAACACTACCACATTCATTATTGCATTTAACCCTTGCAACAATCTTAAAAAGGTGTGTGAAACAAGGATTAGTCTCATTTTACAGTTGAAGAGTGTGACAGCAATTAAGTGCTTTGCTCAAAATCACAAGACCAGAAAAGAACAGAATCGGCATTAAAACACAAGTCTCCTCATGCCTTGTCTACTACCTACTCCAATGTTCCTAGAAATGGAAACCTCACTTTCTTCTTTTAGAAACAGTAATGGTTTATTCAGGCCGGGCATGGTGGCTCACGCCTGTAATCCTAGCACTCTGGGAGGCCAAGGCAGGCGGATCATGAGGTCAGGAGATCGAGACCATCCTGGCTAACACAGTGAAACCCCGTCTCTACTAAAAATACAAAAAATGAGCTGGGCGTGGTGGCGGGCGTCTGTAGTCCCAGCTACCAGGGAGGTTGAGGCAGGAAAATGGCGTGAACCCGGGAGGCAGAGTTTGCAGTGAGCCAAGATCGTGCCACTGCACTCCAGCCTGGGCAACAGAGCGAGACTCCATCTCAAAACAAAAGAAAACAAAAACAGTAATGGTTTATTCATTTATTTTTGAAACTGTGGCCATCATCTAACTTGAGACATAGAATTTTTAGGACTCTATCTTTAGAATGAAACCACTGACATTGATTAACACTTACATTATGCTTCAGAGCACACCTTCTCATTTAATCTTGACGACTGTAACTCCCCAAGGTATATTATTATACTTCATTTAACAGGTTTGGAACCTGAGGCCAAGAGAGTTCACAGAACTAATCCAAAGTCTCAGAGCTATTAACTGGCAGGCCGAAACTGGACTCCAAATTCCTCACCCTCTCTACTACACACTGTCCTCAGCAGCTGTACAAATGTTTTGTTTCTTTAGAATGAATTACCTCCCTTATTTGCTAAAAATGAACTTTGGATATAAGCTTTTTAGCCACTGAAACAATCCAGCTGCCAGTTTCTCTACAGTCTTAATTCTCTAAAATACAGCTCCAAATCTGGAAGGAAATGAAAGAGACTCTCAAACATCTGAAAGTATGGTTACAAAGCCAAGCCATTAAGCTCTCCTTCAGCCAGGACTGATTTAAAAGGCAATTAATAGCTAGGCTATCTATTCCCTCAAGTCATAGAATAACCAGCAAACTGAAAAGAAGAAGAGAGAAAGGATGAAATTACAATAGGTATATACTGATCGCCATGAGAAGTGACAGGTCAGTGAAATCAACAAAACTGAATAGTAGTACTATGCATAACAGAAAGGTAAAATGACCCTCAGTGGAGAAGGTTAAATTATGCTTAATCTCAGTGTCCAGCAAATAATAGTTATCAAATAATAAATATTTGCCACATACAAATGTGAGTGTTAACATGTAATACAACAAACACTTTAGAAAGAGGTCTGTCAAAAACGAATACAATGTCTTAGTATTTATGTATTTTCAATTACATGGAATCACATACATGCATCATATCATTCTCTAAATGATGTCAGTTTAAATATTATTACATTCATATTTTTTACTCCTTTCTCCCTTTAAGAGAACTTGTTTTCTGAACTGATCTCATGATCGCAGGATTTATCCAGAAGCTCCTTAGCTTTTCTTCTCAAGCTTAATAAACACTAGGTGAAACTGCTAAAATGCCATTTTTGCCAGCTGAAATAAGGCAGGTCTTTTGTCCTCAATTATATGATAGACTCTATTTCAACTAGTTTTATACAGCTTTATAACAAATTTGCCTGAATGTAGGAACCCATCCCTCCATCTCCAGTTGAACACCTTGCCTGATTTTAGGGCATTACCATGCCACCACAGGCCACCTTTTATTTTTATTCTTTTTTAAGATTCTGCTTTTGGTGGCTCACACCTGTAATTCCAGCACTTTGGGAGGCCAAGGCAGGCAGATCACTTGAGGTCAGAAGTTCGAGACCAGCCTGGCCAACATGGCGAAACCTCGTCTCTACCAAAAATACAAAAATTAGCCTGGCGTAGAGGGGCATGCCTGTAATCCCAGCTACTTGGGAGGCTGAGGCAGGAGAATCGCTTGAACCTGGGAGGCAGAGGTAGTAGTAAGTTGAGACCACGCCATAAGAGTGGAGGCTAAAGACAATCTAATGAAGATTCATTATTTTTCAGAAGAACCAAGTTCAAACTTATACCAGTCTTCTATTCGGTAACCGAACATCATTTTCTTTGAGTCTGTGTATATTTAAAATGCAGCAAACATACAGATGCATACATACATGGTTTAACATATGTTACCTCATAAATTATATTAGAACATTTTCATTTTTGCAATGAAAACTACTCCTTTGAGACTGTACTAATAAAAATATTAGGGACTATGGTTTAATTTTTTCCTTTTAAATGTACTGCTATGTGTGCAAAGTTAATAAACAGTCATTCTTTTTTTTTTTTCTTTTTTTTGAGATGGAGTCCCACTCTGTCACCCAGCCTGGAATGCAGTGGCACAATCTAGACTCACTGCAACCTCTGCCTCCTGGGTTCAAGCAATTTTCGTGCCTCAGCTTCCCAAATAGCTGGAATTACAGGCGTGTACCACCACACCCAGCTAATTTTTTTATTTTTTAGTAGAGACTGGGTTTCACCATGTTGGCCAGGTTGGTCTTGAATCCTAACCTCAAGTGATCTGCACACCTCGGCCTCCCAAAATGCTGGGATCACAGGCCAGAGCCACTGCACCTGGCCAACAGTCATTTATTTTATTAGCATCCACGTTTCTTAAAAGTCAAAACATCAAATAAAACATGTTTTAATTAGTAAAATTATATCAATGGGGGAACATCACGTCTCAAAAAAGCATAAATCAGAAAACAGAACCAGTAATACTGTTTCAGTGCTACTGTTTTCTCCTTTTCAAAGGCATCTCTTGCTAAAAGTAACATCTTTGTAAAAAAGAATTCCACCCTGGAGGTTATCATGGTACACCTTATGATACAGCCATCCTTATCTCAGATGCCAGAAACTTAGTTGATTTGGAAAAACCAGTGGCTATTGGTGTTTTTTTGACATCTTTTTTATTGCTGTGGTTTTTCCACTCACTACTATCAAACTGTTAGGTCATCATAGATAATTTGCGTGAAAGAAGAAAGATACACCCTTTCCTTGCTGGGATAGTAACCACACCCTGTTGTGTGTAATACAGGACAATAGTCCTTGCTCATCATCTCCTCTAGGGCCTGCAAATATTCCGGGAAAGGTAGTATCATTACTTCCATGTCTTATATAAAACTGTCCATTATCTCTCCCCACTCCATACCCAAGATACCAGGCATTAGGAGCTGCAAATGAGAAATGATATCACAAAGGGAGCCATAAATTCATCTTAAAAATTCAAATCTTAGATTTAGTTGCATAACAAGATACAGAAAGTAGCAATTTTCTGTTTGGACCACTGTCCTGTTTTGATTAGATCTAAACATAATCCACAACTGAAACCCAGAAAGTATACCCTTTTTCCCTAGCCTGAAGTTTGGATTTAGTCAACAGTGTTACACACTAGCCTATAGAATGTGGATAGGAAGACCAATGTTCACATAAATGATTGCAAAAGTAAGATGAAAGAAATCCAGAGTGTTAAACGCTTGTCAAAGCTTTTCTGTCAGTAGGAGATAGCTCTATTATCCTGAAAGTCAAATGCCAGAGCTAAAAGATAAACACCTATTTTCTTAATAGACTCATTCCTAGGAAGAGGACCTAAAACTATAAAGAAGGAAAACACTACGTAGAATGAAAACAGTAGGTAGAATGAGAACAAATCTGATTCTATAAGCAAAACCAGGACACTTTCTCTGTTCTGACACATGCCTCCAAAGGTTTCTTTTGTTTAGGTTGTTAATTTTCTGTTTTTTTGAGACAGAGTCTCGCTCTGTTGCCCAGGCTGGAGTGCAGTGGCACGATCTCGGCTCACTGCAAGCTCCGCCTCCCGGGTTCACGCCATTCTCCTGCCTCAGCCTCCCGAGTAGCTGGGATTACAGGCACCTGCCACCACGCCCAGCTCATTTTTTGTATTTTTAGTAGAGACAGGGTTTCACCGTCTTAGCCAGGATGGTCTTGATCTCCTGACCTCGTGATCCACCCGCCTCGGCCTCCCAAAGTGCTGGGATTACAGGCATGAGTCTTTCAATAACCTCTTTATACTATCTGGGAGTCTCCTCTTTTCTTGCTCTGCTAATGAAAACTTCAGTCTTTTCTATACCAGTATACCTTACCAGGCTATGGTGACTTACTGCTATTAGGAGCAAAAAACAAAGAACAAAAAAAAGAAGCTGGAGTACCTTAGTCTTCATACAACTTAGCCAATGGCCAGAAATGCCTTCCCCAGATGAAAATAAGAGCTGCTGGATGGGCGCAGTGGCTCACGCCTATAATCCCAGCACTGTGAGAGGCTGAGGCAGGTGGATTATGAGGTCAAGCATTCCAGAATAGCCTGGCCAACATAGTGAAACCTTGTCTCTACTAAAAATACAAAAAATTAGCCAGGCGTGGTGGCGGGCGCCTGTAATCCCAGCTACTTGGGAGGCTGAGGCAGGAGAATCACTTGAATCTGGGAGGTGGAGGTTGCAGTGAGCCGAGATTGCACCACTGCACTCCAGCCTGGGCAACAATGCTAGACTCCGTCTCAAAAAAAAAAAAAGGAGCTGCTGCCAGAGGAAACTGAGGCAGCTGGATGGCCACACAGATATTCAGCTGACAAAGACCTTCATGCTGTCCCTCCCATCCCACCAGGACTAAAATGGGATAAGTACTTTTGCCCATTCTACCCCAGGGGTGTTACAGACAATGGACAGGTTAAGTCACAGAACAAGTGAATTTGTAAAATTCAAACACACTAAGAAATCAATATAGTTGACACTTGATGTTTAACACAGTTCCAAAAAAATAAAATACTAAGAGCTAATCTTTGCGGTATGCTTGCCAAATTTCCTGTCATTACTGTAGTTACTAATGCATCCATAGATTAAATCAGTATATATGGAAATGTGATATTTGTTCACATTTCAAATAATCATAAACAGAATTATGAAAGATGCCATAAACCATTTTATTTTTCTTCTAAAGATATTGAAAAGTTTTCTGAATCAAAATAATCTTTAAATACACATTAAACACACACACACGCAAATATATAAACATCCTTTTCCTATCTTTTTGAAGGGCAATAATTCTCCTTTCCCATTCACAGCATAATTTCTTCCCACCAATATTCAAAGAACAGTAACAATGAGTGATTTGAAGCTATTCCCTACCATTAATACTAATGGAATCCTGTGTTACAGATTAGCCAAAAGGCATTTTAAAGAAATAATAACAGCAGGGCGCGGTGGCTCATGCCTATAATCCCAGCACTTTGGGAGGCAGGAGGATCACCTGAGGTCAGGACTTCAAGCCCAGCCTGGTCAATGTGAAACCCCATCTCTACTGAAAATACAAAAAATAGCTGGGTGCTATGGTGCGTGCCTGTAATTCCGGCTACTCAGAAGCCTGAGGCAGGAGAATCGCTTGAACCCGGGAGGCAGAGGTTGCAGTGAGCCAAGATCGTGCCATTGCATTTCCAGCCTAGGCAACAAGAGTGAAACTCAGTCTCAAAAAAAAAAAAGAAAGAAACAATGACTATCTTCAGTCATTGATGCCAGGACAAAGTAACTAAATTTTCTCATGAACATTCATGGGGATAACAACTAAGAAGATCTATTAGTTTCAATTTTTATTAACTATAGCTATAACCTGACCAAGTCACAAATATATTTGGTTTCTGGATTTTTCACCCATGTAAATGAAAGTTAAATTAAATCTCCTATGACTTTACGTTTTCCAGGTAATCATTTTACCACTTTGCAACATAAGTTGCTGATTACACAAATAACTTACGGCAGTTTCATTCTCATGAATACTCTAGCCATGAAAAAACTCAGTAGGACACAGACGAATCCAATGAACAGAAGAAGAAATCTATTGAGTTTTGGGATATTTGGTGCATTCGATCGGTCCAGGATTATGAAACCTAAACCTCCCATTGTAAATAGGAAGCTGGATGCAAGTCCTTCCATAATATATTGTCCATTTACTCTGGAAAAGAAAAGAATGACCATAGGAAGATAATAAATAGAAATGTTTCCCTAAGTTGAAATTCCTATCTCCGTTTTGTGCTAAAACATTTTTGTGCTGTATTTCTTATTCTTACCCTTACAACTATTTCACTATACCTCTGGATATTCATCTGTCCATTCAACAAATATTTATTGAGTCTATTAGGTAGCAAGCACTGTTTTAGGTTCTGGGAGATACAACAATGAATAAAACAGACAAAAATCTTTGTCTTCATGGAATTCACATTCAAAAAAAGTTATAACACCTCAATTAACACAACCATTTATGTAAAATGCTCATATTTTATGTATATGAATGCTTTACCCAGAACTTCAGCTTAACTTTTTTTTTTTTTTTTTTTTTTGAGACAGAGCCTTGCTCTGCTGCCCAGTCTGGAGTGCAGTGGCGGGATCTCGGCTCACTGCATCCTCCACCTCCCAGATTCAAGCAATTCTCCTACCTCGGCCTCCTGAGTCGCTGGGACTACAGGTGAGTGCCATCACGCCTGGTTAATTTTTTGTATTTTTAGTGAAGATGGGGTTTCACCGGGTTAGCCAGGACAGTCTCAATCTCCTGACCTCGTGATCCGCCCACCTCGGCCTCCCAAAGTGCTGGGATTACAGGCGTGAGCCATGCACCCAGTCTAAGTTAGCTTTTTTAAAAAAAGTTATGCTATTTAAATTTCTACTATCAATTTCAAACTAATTTTGAATTGGTGAGATGTGTTTCTTGAAGTTTTATGTTAATAATAAACTTCCTGTTTCAAATGGAAATATTTTAAAAAGAAAGTGTTCTTAAATAAGGCTCCATGAGCCCCGTAAGAACTTCAGTGAGCTACAAACCCCTATAATTATATGTAAAAGTGTGTGTGTGTGTGTGCACGTGTGTGATTTTTCCAGGGATACTGAGCTTTTATCAAATTCTCATAGTTCAGGGACCTCAAAAAGAAAATTTCTTATTAAAGGGATGATTACACATAGGCATATGTAAAGAGGGTTTTTTGTTTTTTTTGTTGTTGTTTTTTTGGTCAATTGTTTTCATTGAAAACACAATATATGCATCAGGTTCAAAATTCAAACAGCGTGAAAGAGGGCACTATAAAAAAACCTCTCTACCATCAACCTGTCATTAACTCCCAACCACAGAGAATAACAATAAATCTTTCCAGAAATATTCTATGCATAAATAGCATTACTGCAAATAGGAACATATAGCTATGTTTAGGTAGACATTTATTAAGTAAATTTTAGAAAGCAATATAAGCATTGTTTAGGTGAACAAAACCACACTGGAATGGGGTTTCACTGCTGAAACAGAACCCTCAAGTCTCAAAACTATTTTTGTTATTTAATGGTATAGACCAGGGTATAGTCCAAAAATATTTTCTTAAATACCCATATAGTAAATGTCTTAGGCTTGCAGGCTATATGGTTTGTGTCACACTTATTCAACTCAGCCACTGTAGCTTGAAAACAGCCCATAGATCATATACAAACACATGGGCATGTTTACCTCCAATAAAACTTTTTTTGGGGAAAAAAAAAAGCAGCTTATAGTTCGCTGACCCCTAGAACAATTTATAAATGTAGTTTAAACTGACACCCCACTGTAAATTCGTGATACATCAATCATTATGAAATACCTTATTTCTTAATAAATAATATACTCTTGTTGTTGACTCACTTTCTGCCATTTCAGAATTCAGCATTTTTAAACAGCGGTTGTCTAAATATAGATGGATCCCAAAGGTTGCAGGCATACCCCAGCAACCTTTCCCACCACCAAATCATTCAAAAAGGTATCTTTTACCTGTAGGCCAAGAAAGCTACCGGCCTCTGATGCCCATGTTCATCAGTCATAGAGCCAACACTTGGAGGTTCAACAATAACATCATAAATTATTCCTATAAGAAAGACAGCAGAACAGATTAGATTGTATTCCTAATTTTTGAAAACAGGATTTTAGCTTTCATTGTCTCTTAAGGTTCATTTACTTTTTTTTTTTTTTTTCCTTTTTTTTTGAGACAGAGTCTCGCTCTGTTGCCCAGGCTGAGAGTACAGTGGCACCATCTTGGCTTACTGCAAACTCTGCCACCCAGGTTGAACCAATTCTCCTGCCTCAGCCTCCCGAGTAGCTGGGGCTACAGGCACCCACGACCACACCCAGCTAATTTTTGTATTTTTAGTAGAGATGGGGTTTCACCATATTGGTCAGGCTGGTCTTGAACTCCTGACCTCAGGTGATCCACCTCCCTCAGTCTCCCCAGTCTCCCAAAGTGCTGGGATTACAGGTGTGAGCCACTGCACCCGGCCAAGGTTCATTTAAATATGAATGTTTTGATTGTATTATTAGAACCAAATGTGGCCCAACTAATCTAAGGTTCTGAAAAATCATTCAGACATTCAACTCAATGTTTTAGAATTACTTCGAAAACAATATGATATCTAAATGAAGTACACATTTCATAAAGGAAATTCATCCAGTAACAGTTGCTAATACTCAGGAATGACTTTAGTATAAAGGAGATTTAAAATTAAAGGCTCTACTTCAGTTCACAAAAATTGTCTCAGATATACTTAGATTTGTTTCTATAAATTGAAAAATAACTAGAGAAATTGCTTAAATGTAAAACAAGGGGCCATTTTAAAACCACGCCATCAGGCAGAATGGCAATACTAGAGATTCATAATCATTAACATTAACGTCCACCATTATGTCATAATGTCATTGTGATCATTAACATTAATGTTCATCAACATTAATAGTTTTCTCAGTCTCCCACTGTCAACATCTACTCTACCTTCTCCACTGTTCTCAAACATCTTCATCTCCAGCTTTTTTTAAGCATAACAAGCCTATCTCCCTTATCCTAGCCTGACAAAACAATCCTATAGGAATTCCCTTGTCTTCTCCCCACCAAATCTACAAATACCTGGTACCTGCATCCATCCTCACCCTCTCCTTTCCAGCTACATAGAGGAAGATTCCTACCTCCTATTATGTGGGATCTCTTCTGCAATTATCAGGAGTCCATTCCCACTTGTAATCTCAGGGACTTTATTCCTTTGGGTATCTCTCCTCTCTCCTGTATTTTCAAGCTCTCCTTCCCTATATCAATCCTCCTTGACTTCAGATCCTCCTAGCTAACATCCTATTTCTATCTTTGTGTTTTGAAAGGGAGTCAGACTTTCTTCTGGAAAGACTTAGGCAAACTTGCCATCTCCCCTTTCTTACTTACCCTTCATTCTTCAACTCAATCCAATCTCGCTTCTGCAACCATTGATACTGTTCTTTCTAAGGTCACCAATGATCTCCATGTTGTCAAATTCAATGGACACTTTTCAGTTCTCATCTTAGGAGACTTCTCAGAAGCACTCAATCCAGTTTACTAAACCAATTTATTGAAAAATACCTCTTCTTATGGCTTTTGTGATACTTCTCTTCATGGTTTCTTGCCACCTCTCTATTGGACCTCTTCTTTTATAAAACCACTAAATGTTGGAGGCCCTCAGGGCTTGGTCCACTGTCCTACTTTTCTTCAAAATGAACTCCCAGGGCTTTCAATTTCATGTGCTAAAGACTCTCAGTGTGATGTGCCAAGGCCTCTCAAATAATGCCAGTACCACTAGAATTACATGTAAGCTCCTCAAGAACGGGGACTTTGCCTATGCTCTTCAATGTCTCATGGGAGTTCCAGAAATGTCTGTTAGTTTACCAACTTCAACACAGGCCTCTTTTTTCAGGTCTAGACTTCCATCTGTACATTTGACATATCCAACTAATTTTACCCTAGAAAAACTTCTGGTGCACTATTTTCCACCAAAAACTTTGTTTTTTCAATCTCAGGAAATGATACTTCCATCTATTCAGATGCTCAAACCAGAAACCTTTAAGATTCCTTCCCACTTCATTCTTCCCCTACACCCAGTAAATTCAAGACCTACTGAATCTACTTCCAACATATCTTTCATTATATTATCCTAATCTCCACTACTATAAACCTTGTATAGTCTATGTCAACTACAAAGGCCACCTAATTGGTCTCTTGGTCTCACATTTGCCCTACTTTTCCCTCTGCCTAGCATATCCTTTCCCCAAACTCTTCAGATTTTGGCTTACATATCATTTCCTAAGGAATCACATCCAATCCAATCCAATCCAATCCAGATGATGCTTCCAACTCCCTTTATTTTCTCAAAAACCTCTTGTTCTTTTCTTTCACCGTATTTGTAACCATTTTTTTGTTCGTTTTTATTTTTTGAGACAGGATCGGGTCTTGCTCTGTCACCCTGGTTGGAGTGCAGTGGTGCCATCACAGCTTACTGCAGCCTCAGCTTCCCAGGCTCAGGCAATCCTCCCACTTCAAACTCCTGCACTGTAGTCCCAGCTACTTGGGACTACAGGTGCGCACCACCAAGCCTGGCTAATTTTGGGGTTTGTTTTTTGTTTCTGAAACAGGGCCTTGCTCTGTTGCCCAGGCTGGAGTGCAGTGGCACAATCTTGGCTCACTGCAACCTTCATCCCCCAGTTACAAGAAATTCTCCTGCCTCAGCCTCACAAGTAGCTGGGACTACAGGCGTGTAACACCACGCCTGGCTAATTTTTTGTATTTTTAGTAGAGACAGGGTTTCACCATGTTGCCCAGGCTGGCCTCGAACTCCTGGGCTCAAATGATCCAACCGGCTCAGGCTCCCAAAGTGTTGGATTATAGGCATGAGCCACTGCACCTGGCCTGTTTTTGTGACCATTTTTAATGGACAAAAAAATTATGTGACATTTAACATGTCTCAACTATGACATTATAAGCTTCAGGAGGTCAGGGTCCTTATGTTTTGTTCTATTATCTCCAGTACCTAGTGCCTGGAACTTAACAGGGACTCAATATCTATTTGCTGACTATTTGTCAGCAACAAATAGTTTATTTGTAAAGGTGCACTCAGTTTTTAGAAGAGACTTCTTCCCTTCCAATGGCAAAACCAATTCATCATACCTGATACCTCACAGACCTGGCCACTAAAAGGCATCCTTTCCACTTTCCCCCAATGGTTGGGACAGAGATCTCCCCATTACAATAATCAACAGGGAAAGAAAACTGAGGCTTCTCAAAAAGAATCCGACTCCAAGGGAAGTAAGGGTTACAGGAAAGAAACTAGCATATTCATTATCATTATTGAATAATGAGGTTTTTTTTGTTTTTGTCCAATGACCTTCGTGAACTGCAAAAATATGAAACGCTTCACGAATTTGCGAGTCATTCTTGCACAGGGGCCATGGTAATCTTCTCCCTATTATTCCAATTTTAGTAATGTGCTGCCGAAGCGAGCACTCAATAATAACATTGAATTACTCTATATTATTTATTTTTAAAAGTCTATTATTTTTAAAAGCCACATGCATTTTAAATTTTGTTTATTCAGTACAGTAGCTATTAAGTAGATGAGCAAATGTTAATGGTTAATGTTAATGCAATGCTAGATAGTATCTTGTTACCAAAAAACTATTTAAATGTAACTCAAATATTTAAATGTAATTTATTTAAAGGAACATAAGTTAGTTCTCACTAATCTAGATTGGGGAAAGGGGGTAAATTCAAAGGTGCCTTCTAGAACTCAAGCTCTCTCAGTTTGAATCCCCCCCTTCAGTGCCAACTATTCTCACAAAACATCTATGAAAGTAACAATATATGGCCACTCCCTTAAAAGTAGAACTACTTTTGCTGTCCCAAATCCGTAGCTTTAATTTTATAATTTCCAGGTTAAGTACACCACTTCCCAAAATCTAAATTAATTTTATAATTTCCAAGTTAAGTACACCACTTCCCCAAATCTAAATGTACACAGTAGCACAGTTCTAAGTAAATCTTGGAACTGTGGCCTGAAAGGGTAGTGGCTCTGAAAAGACCAGCCGGATTGCCAACTCACCAGTACATAAGGCAACGCCCCTTTGCAATTTTCTATTTGAAAAGGACAGAATAAGATGACAGATAATTCAGAAGCGTTTAATAGTAATGCTGTTTATCTTATTTTTTTAATTCTCAACTTCTGCCCACTGAAACACAGTATAGTCTGCAAATCTCATCTCCGATCCCAAATATTTATCAAACCTGTGATTTCGGAAAATTCCATTCATATTTATTGTAGGTCATGCAAAAGGCAACACAGGACGGTAGGTCTGAACCAACAAAACTAAACATTGTCAAGTCTCTTCCAAGAGTCCAGGACAAAGACAAGTTTAAAAGTCCCACAAGCTCTTGACCAACCATGGAAGCGGAGTTGGCCAAACTAGACTTTCCCAGGACCTTTATCAAACAATGAACCATGGAAGCGGAGTTGGCCAAACTAGACTTTCTCGGGACCTTTATCAAACAACATATGGTAAGCAATAAAAAAGCAACAATTTGGCCTTGAAAAATATATTTGACTCGGATCCCTGGGATGGGGGGTGCTAGCAGAGGTAAGGCAATGGGAGTGAGAACACGAATTCTCTCAAGACAGGGCGTCAGGGCGAATAAACTTGGACGTTAACACTCCGGACCCCAGAACTCCCCTCCACCCTCAGAAAGGATCCAGAGCAGAGCGATGCTTCCCCCGGGGCTGAGAGTCAGCGGAACAGATGCGCCTCCCGGGGCGGGTCAGTTCTCTGCGCCTCAGCCGACAGCCCGAGTTACCTCCGGTAATGAGGAAGTAAGACACCACCACCAGAGCATACACAGTCATGGCCGACGGCATGTGCAACCAGGGCGGCTTCTTCAGCTTCAGGTTGGGACATTCGAGCACTAAGAACGGGACACGGTACAAGGTCTCCATGTTGGTGGCAGCGAGGGCCGTTCTCAGCCTCAAGCCCCACGCGCCACCCGGAAACAGGCCCGCCCTCCCTAACAACTGCGCGTGCGCGCGGAAAGGACCCGCAGATCCGTAAAGCTCGGAGGTGGTTATTATATTCATAGAATAAAATAAACTAAATAAAACAAATAAATAATATGAGGAAAATGTTGTAAATTATTTAATCTAGTTAAACTTAAATTGTGATAATGCCCTCTACATTTTTCTAATGAATATATAGGTGATTTGTGTACCTTCAAGGACCTATGGGACTTCTAACGTGGCCAAGCCAGAGAAGCGGAGGCCAACGAATCTAGCTGAGCCCCGCCCACTCGCTGACGCAGGGGATTTGGAAGTTGATTGGACAGAGGCGCTCCCGGTTCCCAGAGCGGGAGGATGAATGGGAACTTTTGGATAGAAATGCGTTTTATATTAGCGGTTTTTTCAGGGATAGGAAAAGCCGGAGGCTGCTGAGCTTTTACTCCCCGATGTAGTCGTGGTAATAATAAGAATTAATAATAACTACTAAAGTAGTATGTTATCAATTTTTTTTTTAATTCACTCTGGGTCACGAATGTCAACAGGACATCTCTACAGGGATGCCTTAATGCTGATAGCTTGGCATGACCACAATACTATTTTGAATAACTCATCCTCTCAACTTTGCTCCTCCCTTGGTCATCTGTATGTCGGTAAAAGGTAAAATCACTCTGGCCAAAAATTTTAAAGTCGTCTGCATTTCTCTCCTTACTAACTGACCTTCTGCATTCAAAATATTGGTAGGTCTCTTTGGCTGTACTACCGAAATATCTCCAATTCATCTGCCCCTCACCATTCCACCACTACTACCACCCTAGTGTGAGCCACTGCCATCTCTGGTCTGGGCAACATTTACAATCCAAATGGATGAAAATATATGATGGAGAATTAGTCATTAGGGATGGACTAGAAGGTCTAAAACGTTTTTTGTTTAATGTTTTGCCTTTCTTTTTTATATAATCTTTTAAGACTCTACAAATGTTAACTTCCTTTTGGAGCAAGAGTTAAGAGTCACTGATTACATAAGTCCAGAGCATACTGACACATTATAGAGCCAATGTTTTTATATTTTTTTATTTGCTTGTTACTAAGCCCGTGGTTTTGTTTTGTTTTTTTTTTTTTTTTTTTTTTTTTACAGGATGCCATGTATTGGTTCTGCACTTCTAATTAGCTAACAACTCAATTGTTAAGAAATTGAAGACCATAATGAAAATACTATCAAAACATTGTAGGATCCAATTCTAAGAACAGATCAGGCTTGCTGCCCTTACGGTTCATTAGTTAGAGTCTCCCCCAGAGTCTTATTACCTATGTCTTAATGGAGCCACGCGAATCTTAGGTTATGTAAAGGCCAATGATAACACCAATAATAAATGCATTTACACCAGAACCAGCGTTTATATGTAGGAAGCTTCTCTGGGCACTGTAAAGCAGAATGTTTCTGAAATTCCCACAGTTTTATAAGTAAGGAACACTTTGGAACAATTAAAATATTTTGCTTTGGTATGAAGAAAAAAATAAAAATAAAATATTTTGCTTTGGAAAAACTTCGGGATTAAAGGTTTTTAAATTGCCTTTATAACTTAAAAAGGAATCTAACATTAATTAACTGCTGCTTGGCAGTTACTATGTTAAGTGATTTACATTTGTGCTTATATACTCTTCATGACAATTCTGTTAGGTAAATACTAGTATAACTGCTTTACATATGACAAAACCGACTCCTGGGAATGGAAATAAACTCAAAAAGTATAGTATAGTCTGTGATCGGATGAGACCTAAAAGGCAATTGCTGTAGAAATAAAATAGATTTAAGATGTTTAAGATGGTATATGTTTATATACTTATCCTTCTTCCTGTATATATTAGGGACATGTAATTTCTCCATACATTGTGGAAAACATAAAAATTATTAATATATAATTTCAAAATAAAAAATTAGCTAATATTATTTATTATTGTTTATTTATTTTATTATGCAATATTATGTATTATTATATCATAAATAATAAAATTGCCAGGTCAGAATACACTGCATTCATCTATATGTTGAATTATTACTGTCACTTTCCAAAAAGTAAGTTTGCTCCAGGAACCAATTCATTATTATTTTTTAACCTCTTAAGCTTTCAAATATTTTTCAACATGAGTTTGTAAAATTCTATAAGCCACACATAAAAGAGACCTTTCATGAGTAAGATATGCATATCTGTTATCATCCATGTCCTAACCCACAATTCCTACAGAAAAATGTTCCATTTAAACATAACATAAACTCTGTAACTGAAAACCAAAGAAATAATGAATATAACAGTGGGCATTACAGCATGCCCTTAAACAAACATTTAATCTAATCATTCAGTAGTTGTCTATTTTACAGATGAAGGACAAATGTTGAGAGAAACACAGTTTACAATATACAGAAGAGCTGTCATCTTAAGCTACACATAAAAGCAAATGTTAATCATTCTTACTGTGCACAAGCAAATATATATTCAAAGAAAAAAGCGTAAAGGTGATATCTACCAAGCTTTCTGTGTTCATTGTAGAACATTTTAATAAAAAGCCTTGAAGTCATAAATGGTTCCGCCAGTCAAAAGAGAGGGAGAGCTCCACAAATAAGTTTTTAACTAAATTCTAAACAAACCAGAATTACAAAGGCTACAAAGATTACTGATTTCTGTTTATTTAAATATGTGTTGGAGAGGAAATTAGTAGCTTTGTTTTATGTAGGATAATAATACTAATATTAACCTGGATTTTTATTTATGAAGACATTTTGCAGTTTGGTTGACAGTCTCTTGAATTATGTTCTTTCCCGCTAGGTTCTATATAAGCATGAGTACGAAACACTATTAAGTCTCATGATCTAAATAAAAACTCTTTCTAATGCAATATTGTGGGGTTTGGTGTTATTGTTGTAGTTATTTTACATTTTGAAGGTTGTTTTTAAAATTATATGCAAGTAATGGCTGGGCACGGTGGCTCACGCCTATAATCCCAGCACTTTGGGAGGACTTCTCACCTGAGGTCAGGAGTTCGAACCCAGCCTCACCAACATGATGAAACCCCATCTCTACTAAAGAATACAAAATTAGCCAGGCATGGTGGCGTATACCTATAATCCCAGCTACTTGCAAGGCTGAGGCAGGAGAATGGCTTGAACCCAAGAGGCAGAGGTTGCAGTGTGCCGAGATCACGCCATTGCACTCCAACCTGGGCAACAAGAGAGAAACTCCATCTCATAAAAATAAATAAATAATGAAAATAAGAAATAATATTATGCAAGTAAAACAAAGGTACATGCCCAACGTAAAATAATTAATTTATTCAAATATTAGAGACACATATGGAACAAGTTTCCCATTATCACTACTATAATTTTACTTCTCCTTCCAGAGTTAGTGAGATCACTGAGTTCTGGAATGTACAATTGGGATAAATGTACTCAGCAAATGGAAGAATCACCATATTGGTTTCCTGACCCATATAGTGAGGACGTTTATGGTAGGAAAGTCTAAGTGTAACCGTAGAACTGCTTTTACGTACAGAAACAATAAATCTAAAGTGACTGCAGTGACTGATGTGCTATCAAAGACTTGAAAGATGCTGAGTGGTGATTTCTGCCACATTTCACTCAGTTAACTTGGCCCTTGCAAAAGAAAGATGGACCTTGGAGAACAACAGTGGATTATTGTAAATTTAATCATTCGGTTACTCCAATTGCAGCTGCTATTCCACTTGTGGTTTTGTCACTGGAGTACATCAACACATCTCGTGGCACCTGTTAGCTGTCCTGGCAAATGCTGTTTCTACTTATACCTATGGTAAAGATCATCATCAGAAGTTTGCTTTCAACTGGCAGAGTCAGCAACACAGCTCTATTTCAGAATTATATCAATTCTCCAGCTCTGTCATAATCTGATTTGCAGGAACCTTGATTGCCTTCTCATTCACAGAATATCACACTATGACATTGCATTGATAATATGCTAATTAGACATAGTGATCTAAGTAGCAACTACACTAGATATATTGGTAGGACAAATGCATGTCAGAGGATGGAAAATAAGCACAATAAAATGTCAGGGTCTCCTCAGGGAAATGTCTAGGGGTTAGGTGATCTGTAACACATAAAATACCTCTTTCAAAATAAAGGATATTCGCTGCACAATGCTCAATGGATGAACCACTTAGAGTTTGGGAGGCAATATATACTTCATTTGGTCATACTATTTTGATGTATTTGCTGAGCAATCCAATAAGCTGCTAGTTTTGACTGGGATCCTGAATAAGCAAAGGTTCTTCAATAGCAAACTGCTCTGCCACTTGGGCCATACAACTCAGTAGACCCAATATTACTTGTAATGTCTGTGGTAGATAGGCATGCTTTATGAAGCTTTTGACAAGCCACTACAGCACAGAGCCTTAGAGCTTTGGCACAAACCTATGTCATCCTCTGCCGAGAAATAATCTCCATTGACAAATGACTCCAGGCTTGCCACTGAGCCTTAGTAGAGACTAAACTATTGACTATGGGCAACAAGCTACCATGAAACTTGAACTACCCATCATTTGACAATTTGGCATTGTCTAATCTATCATCCAATAAATGTGGGTGTCTACAGCAACATTCCATCATCAAATGAAAACATTGTGTATGAGATCAAGCTCAAGTAGATCTTGAAGGTACAAGTAAATTGTACAAATAATAGTTCCAAATGCACATGGCCCACATTCCTGCCACATTGTCTCTTTTCTCAACCTATATCTATGGCATTATACCTTCAGGCAACCTATGACCAGTTGACTGAAGAAGAAGAAAAGCCTGATTTACAGATAGTTCCACACAATGTGCTGGCACTCTCTGAAAGTAGATGGCTTTGCACAACAGCCTCACTTTGAAGGATAGGCCTGAAGGAAAGTGGTGAGGAAAAATCTTCCCACTGGGTAGAACTTTAGTAGTGTACCTGGTTGTTCATTTTGCCTGGAAGGAGGAACAGCAACAGTTGTAGATCTACAGTGATTCGTGGGCAGTTCAATCATTTAGTTAGATGTTTGAAAAATGGGAAGGAACACAATAGGAAAATTACTGAGGAGGTCTGGGGGAGAGGCATGTGGATAGACCTTCCTGTACGGGTACAAAATGTAAAGATATTTGTGCTTTATGTGAGTGCTTACCAAAGAGCAATCTCTGCATAGGAAGATGTTTATAATCAGGTGGACAAGATGGCCCATTCTGTGGACATCAGTCAGCCTCTTTCCATATCCATTTGTGACCTTGCCCGAAGGACCTACAGACAAAGTGGCCATGGCAGGAGGGACTGAAGCTGTGCACAGCCTTTCATTCGCTAAGGCTGATCTGGCTAGAACCACTGCTGAGTGCCCAGCCTGCCACAGGAGAAACCAACAATGAGCCCACAATATGGCACTATTCTACATGAGGATGAGCCAGACCTGGTGGCAAGTTAATTATATAGGACCATGTCCAGTAGGCATTTGGTTTTTACTGAAGTAAACACACTAGAACAAAGTTCCTTCCTTACCCACAATGCTGCTACCAAAATCACTATTCTGTAGGCCTAGGGAATGCCATAGTCATCACCATGGTTCACTATACAGCATTGCTTCTGGCCAAGGAACTCATTTAACAGCAAATGAATTGTGGCCATTGGCTCATGTTCATGAAACTTACTAGTCTTAGTATGAGAAATGGTGGAATGGTCTTTTGAAAACTCAGTTAAGGTGGCAACCCCTTTGGGAGTAGGTCCATGTCTTCTAAGATGCATATATGCAGTAAATCAGTAAGCAGCATATTTCTCTCACAGCTAGAATTCACAAGTACAGAAATCATGTGTAGGGAATGGGTATTGCTCCTCTCACCTTTACTCAACTTAGGGCTCTACTGATCTAGAAGTATTAGTGCCAAAGAAGAATACTTCCACCAAGGAACACGTTAATGGTTCCATTAATTTGAGAGTTGAGACTGTCAGCTAGCCACTTCACAAATCCTCGTTCCAATGAATCAAAAAACAAATAAAAGAATACTTTATGGGCTAGGCAGATTTATCTTGACAATCAAGAGGAAATTAGACTGTCATCACAAAATGGTAGTAAGGAGGAGTAAGCCTGGAATGCAGTAGATCCCCTGAGATGCCTTAGTAATCCCATATCCTGTGATAAATTTCAATGGAAAATTACAGCAACCCAATAGAGGCAGGACTGTTAGTGGCTTAGACCTTTCAAGGATTAAGGTTTAGGTCACTCCAACAGGCAAGAAACCACAACCAGCTGAGATTTTTGCTGAGGGCAAACACAGTATGAAATGGGTAGTGGAAGAATGTAGTTATAAATATTAGCTATGACCATGTAAGCAGTTTTAGGAATAAGCACTGTAATAGTTAGGAGTATTTTATTTTGATACAAATATGTTTTTGTATATATTACCCAATTTTTTTCAGGCTCCCATTCTCGAATCAAATGTAATATACAATTTGTTGATAATATTTAAGCTCTCAGTATTTAAGTCACTGGGTATCAAACAGAGAATATGAATCATCTAGAAGAGAGATGATTATCACCCCAAAATGGATAAAGGGAGTTTGTTTCTTCTTTTGGGGAGAGAGCATATTTCAATTGTATGAGGGATAGTTACATTATGTTAGGTGGAAGCATAATGTTGTTATTGCTCTCATTTAAAAATTAAACAGGCCAGGCGCAGTGGCTCATGCCTGTAATCCCAGCAATTAGGGATGCCGAGGTGGGCAGATCATTTGAGGTCAGGAGCTCAAGCCTGACCAACATGGAGAAACCCTATCTCTACTTAAAACACAAAATTAGCTGGGTGTAGCCAGGTGTGGTGGTGCATGGCTGTAATCCCAGCTACTTGGGAGGCTGAGGCAGGAGAATCGCTTGAACCCGGGAGTTGGAGGTTGTGGTGAGCTGAGATCACGCCATCGCACTCCAGCCTGGGCAACAAGAGTGAAACTCTATTTCAAAAAAAAAAAAAAAAAATTAAACTAGGCCAGGTGTGGTGGCTCACACCTGTAATCCCAGCACTTTGGGAGGCTGAGGTGGGCAGATTATTTGAGGTCAGGAGTTCAAGACCAGCCTGGCCAACATAGTGAAATCCCAAAAATACAAAAATTAGCTGGGCGTGGTAGCACACACCTGTAATCCTAGCTACTCGGGAGGCTGAGACAGGAGAACTGCTTGAACCCAGGAGATAGAGGTTGCAGTGAGCCAAAATCGTGCCACTGCACTCCAGCCTAGGCAACAGAGTGAGCTCCTTCTTAAAAAAAAAAAAAAGAAAAGAAAAATTGAGCCAAATATGGTTCTGAAAGGTTTATATAGATATTTAGTTGATAAGGAATCATCTGTGGTGGATTTGTATTGTGTTAACCTAGCTAAGCTGAACTATATCTCCCAGAATCCCTTCATTGCTGAGCTCTAAATTAGTATGGGCCATAAAAGACATCATTATTTTTAAGAAACATATTGTTTAACTAGTGAAGTAACTTTCCAACTGATCTTCAGTTATTTCTGCAATACTAAAAATACCCAATTAAAAATAGTGGATTAATTAAAAAAATTGTAAAGCATTCATACAGTGGAATATTATACAGCCATTAAAAAGCACACTGTAGAAGTTTATTTTCTGGAATGGACAGATGTCCAAAATAGCCTTTTTTTTTTCTGAGACAGAGTCTTACTCTGTCACTCAGGGTAGAGTGCAGTGGTGCAGTCATGGCTTACTGCATTCTTGACCTCCTGGGCTCAAGCAATCCTCCTGCCTCAGCCTCCCAAGTAGCTGGGACTACAGGCACGCACCACCTTACCTGGCTAATTTTTGTGTTTTTTTGTAGAGATAGGGTTTCACCATGGTGCTCAGGCTGGTGTCAAACTCCTGGGCTCAAGAGATCCACCCACCTTGACCTCCCAAAGTGCTGGGATTACAGGCATAAGCCACCATGCCTGGCCTCCACAACAGGTTTAGAATGAAGAAAATCAGACCACAAAATGTTTGTAGACTATTGGCTCATTTGTTATTGTATGCATTTTCCACTGGAAAAAAGTCTGAAGGAACACAAAGATGACTGTGTCTATGTGATGTGATTATAGATTATTTTTCCCTTCTTTGAAACTACTTGTATTTCCTAATTTTTCTGTAATAAGCATATATTACTTTTGTAATTAAAATAAACTTTTATAATAGTACTTTGTAAGAACACAAAGTACTTTCTGGTCTTACACCAGCACATCTGTCTCTCTACCCAGGTGTTCACTGCTGTATTCTATAAGAGATGCATAATAATGCTTCTCATATCTGCTTACATTCAAGCAGGAGTGATTAGATGTTTATTACTATATACCATTACACAGTGAATTGTAATATCAGAAACTCAGGGTCTCAAATTCAGAGACAAAATCTTTTTCACCATGAAATTCCTACCACCTCTCACAGTGCTGGCACATAGTTGGAGTCATTAAATAAGTTGAATGAATTAATAAATGAACCCTTGATTCTTCTGTTTCCTTTGATCCTTCAAGGTGTCATCTTAGCAACTGCACTTCTTTAATGTTTATTTAGTTTGTTCCTTCATCTCTACCTCCACCACCACTTATTAATTCAGATCCACCTGATGTCCTGCTTCTATTTCTCTCCACATTGCAGCTAGGGTGCATTGTTTAGGAAACTGAACAAATCTCACTATGCCAACCAAGATGCTGTCTTTACTGCTAGCTAGAGAGAAGTAAGTAGCTAAACGGGAAGTAAAATTTGGTTATTTTTATTCATTACTGCCTTCTTTGCTATGTTACAACTTTCCATATTTTAATACTTGTTTTGTGGAAATTTTGGATGTACTCTGAAAGCATCTGCCTAATCTCACACACTTCCCTCCATTTCCTTGCCAAGATGGGAATCAATGACAGCAGGCAGGGCTGAGCACAGTGGCTCATGCCTGTAATCTCAGCACACTGGGTGGCTGAAGCTGGTGGATCACCTGAGGTCGAGAGTTCGAGACCAGCCTGGCCAACATGGCAAAATTCTCACTAAAAATACAAAATTAGCTGAGCATTGTGGTAGGCATCTGTAATCCAAGCTACTTGGGAGGCTGAGGCACAAGAATCAGTTGAACCTGGGAGGTGGAGGCTGCCGTAAACCGAGATTTTGCCACTGCATTCCAGCCTAGGCAACAGAGAGAGACTTCATCTCAAAATCAAACAAACAAAAAAAGACAGTAGGCAGTAGTGCTGGTGATGACAACGTTCACCATTCATTCATTCATTCATTCATCAAGCATTTATGGAGCACGTAGCAGAAACAAGCTGTCCTAAATGCTGTCAGTGCCAAGATAACCAGTGCATAACTCTTATCCCCAAGAAACTGTTATCCTAGACTGAGGAGAATGCACGCTATGGCAGAACTGCCTGAGAAGCACATGCCTATCGGAGGTTTGGGCCAACTGGACTTGGAGAGACCTGAGGAAATAGTGATTAATTCTCACAGGTAGGCAGGGTGCGGTGGCTCACGCCTGTAATCACAGCATTTTGAGAGGCCGAGGAGCGTGGATCACTTGAGGTCAGGAATAGCAGGTCAGGAGCAGCCTGGCCAACAAGGTGACACCTGCCTCTACTAAAAATACAAAAATTAGCTGGGTGAGGTGGCACATGCCTGTAATCCCAGTTACTCGGAGGCTGTGGCAGGAGAATTGCTTGAACCCAGGAGGCGGAGGTTGCAGTGAGCTGAGATCACACCATTGCACTCCAGCCTGGGTGACACAGCAAGACTCCGTCTAAAAAAAAAAAAAAAAAATTCTCAAACAGATAAGGAAAAGGCAGGCGTACAGAAGTGCTCACATTTGAGCTGCAGCATTGATCGAAGAGCTGGATTCCTGGGTTGGGAAAAGGCTTTCAGGCATGTGGGCAAGGCTGAGCAAAGGCAGAGAGATGGGAAAGCCCCAAAGAAGGTGATAACAGAGTGATGGTGATGATGGAGGAATAAAAGTGGAGATGCAACCTAAAAAAGAAGAAGCCTGAATAGAGAGGGTCTTTCAATGTCATGATGCTTTTAGATTTCATTATTTAGACATAAAGAAGTATTGAAGGATTTTAAAACTTGAAATGATTAGTATTGTGTCTGGAAGAATAGATGAGGTGACAGAAAGACCTGAGGCACAGAAACATTTTAGGACCTTAGTGTGGAAGTCCAGATGAGAGATAGCGAGGGGCTGAGACAGACTGGGAGTGAGGAGAGCAGGGAGGGTGGTGGTAAAGCAAACGCTATAAAAGATATATAGTATATATAGTGTGTGTGTATGTGTGTATGTGTGTGTGTGAGCTGGAGTCTCACTCTGTCACCAGGCTGGAGTACAGTGGCTTGATCTCGGCTCACTGCAACCTCTGACTCCCTGGTTCAAGCGATTCTCCTGCCTCAGCCTCTCAAGCAGCTGGGATTACAGGCACCTGCCACCACGCCCAGCTAATATTTTTTAGTAGAGATGGGTTTTCACCATGTTGGCCAGGATGTCCTCGATCTCCTGACCTCATGATCCGCCTGCCTTGGCCTCCCAAAGTGCTGGGATTACAGGCGTGAGCCACCGCACCCCACCATAAGATCTTTCTGTGCAGATAGAAATATGAGAATTTGATTAAAAATAAATGTAGGGCTTGAACACTCTGGAAAGAGAGGGCTCTGATGAAAGTGAATTGTGTAACAATGGCTCCAGGCAACACTACAGCTGTGTCCAAGAGCTGGACCAGAGAAGACTTTTCCTGGAACCAGGGGAGAATGGGAAAATGGCCAGGGTCAAGCAGTAATTCCATGGATAGCAAGAGGCAAGGTCAGAACAGAGCTTCTGCACCCCAGGGACTCGGATTATACATGCACCCCTCCCATCACCCTCAACCCATCCCAGCCTCACGGAGGGACGTGCAAGGAGTGGGAGACAGAGGTTCTGCCACCTGCCTGATAAGAATGATTATTCTAGAAGGACCCTCCAGGAGGGACCTTGGCAGAGTCAGGAAGATGGTCGCTGGAGCATGGGAAAGAGGTTTAGGGTTGGAGATCCAGGAATCAGCAGCATGTAGACGATAATGGAAGTCATCACAGTGGAAGAATGTGACTGCACATAAGGTGGACTCCTTCTATGAACTCCTTCCTAGAAAAATGCACGCGCACACACACACACACACACACACACACCAAATGTAGTGTATAATTATAGGAAATTCACAGAGTAAAGTTAAAAGAATGAGAGAGAAGAAAGCTGAAGATGGATGCCTAGGGAATCACCCCCATGATTAGGAGGATACTACAAAGTAAATACAGCAAGATCAAAGGAACAGAAGAGCCAAGGGAGCGGTAGCAAAGAAGCCTTGGAAAGGGAAGTTTCCAGCATGTCAGATAGAGTGAAACTGAAAGAAGACATTTAGCTTGACAATTAGACATTGGTGACTTTTGGCCAGTAAGTACAATATATTGTCAAGCACACAGTATTATAATGACTTGAGTTTCTGAGCACAGTGCCTGGGACATGGTATCATGATGAATGCTTGTAAATATTAGATGAATTAATTCATTAATTTCAGTAGCATGTTGGCAGGAGAAGCCAGATTGCAGAGGGCAGAAGTAGTGATAGGGATTTCAAAAATAATAGTAGTGAATGATACATGGCACTCAACACAGCTGTGTATGAACAAAAGAAGACAGCTGAAGTGGTAATGACAGAGGTTTTTACGGATGATGAGACTTGGGCATGTTTGTATAAGACGAGAGAATAAAACTGTGGAGAGGAAGGGACCAAAGATGTCAGAGGGAGGGGAAGGAGTTAAGTAACTGAATAGAATCAGGGTCATGGCAAGAGAGTGTGGGATAGAGTTCAACAGCGGTAAAATTTACCCTGGAAAAGATGCATGCCATCTGCTAAAGAAAAGAGAGCAGAAAGAAGAGTAGAGGCATAAGGCAACCAACACTTAGTATCTACTATGCACAGGAGTTGTATTAGGTTGTCTTACTTAATCCATCCAATAATTCTTTGGACTAGGCATTATTAATTTCATTTTTTAGATAAGAAAACTGAGGCTCATAGAAATTGGACAACATGCTCAAGTTGACACAGCCAGAAATTGATAGAGCTCCGGTTTGCCAATTTCAAAGCCCATGCTTTTACAGACATTAAAGTTTTGAGGTGCCAAAGATGAAAAGGGAGTTACAGAAGTTCATAACTGATAGTTTCTACATTTACAGGTATTAGAAGGCTGCTGGGTGTAAGACTGAGTGTTGCATTAGGAAGAGAGGTAGAGTTGGAACAGCCACTGTGAAGAATAAATTGTTTTGCAACATTAGGGACCCAGATTTAAAAAAAAACACCCACACATGCACATAGATATTAAAACGTGTTAAAGAAAAATAACTGTAGATCTACACGTTTTTTACCTCACTTGCAAAGCTGTTGCAATTCAACTAAATAACAACAGCGGTTTTCTAACAGCTGCCCACATGTAATTCCTTTCTGTGGCCACAGTAGGGCAGGAGTTCTCTTTTATAGGAACCATAGTCCTGCATAATTTTATCCTCAACCAAGTGTATTTTTGATACTTTGAGATTTACAAACTATATTCACAAGCATAATGAAAAGGCAAACTTATTTTAAAGAAACTTGCCTCAATGCTGTGATCAAGTAAATGCAATTAAACATTACATAAATGGGAAAAGCTGCATCCCACAGCATTTGAGCATATCTTTAAAATGCAAATGATTTACTTCTTTAATGATGAAAGAAAAAATCTTGTGAAAGCATCATTTTCAGATGAATAAAATATCAAACCCATGGTATTTTTTATATCTAGTTGCCTTACAAATATTTTACACATAGGCTTGTAAACTAAAAAAGAAAAAAAAAAGTGTATTTGGCACGTTTTGGTAATTGAATCTTAAAAATAAATAATTTCTAGCTAAGCTTTCAAAAGTATACTTACTAGATTTCATTTTTCAATTCAGAAATTTAAAGAGAATTAATAACAAAAATGGTCTACAACACCATTATACAGATGATTCCTCTTTTTAAAAAATAAGATGACATGTTTGGAGTTATAAATTCAAAGAGTACAAATAATTTTAAAAATGCAAAGCAAATGTCACCTTCCCCTTATCATCTTCTCCCCTTCCCTATTGCTTCTCCCTGAAAGTAACCACTGTTAGATTCTTGCGATTGAAGAACATTTTCCCAAGGAATGTTTTACCCTAAGATTAGGAAGGCATTTAAAACAACAGGCTTTAATCACTTCAAAATAATTTGAACCAGAAGCCAGGTTGCAATTTGATTGCACATGTGAAATGTGGCGATGGCCTCAGAACCAAAACTCCAAGTAAATGGCCAGCTATTCCCCCACCATTCCCACTGACACCTTTCAGAGAGAATGGGAAATCAAAGTGCCTGCTCACCTCCAGAAACGATCTTTCCAGAGGTAAAACATTTGGGGTATGCTTAAGCAGCAGCTGTTCCTGCTGTCTGCCAGAAGCTCAGAAAAAAGACTCTATCTCCTGGGCTGTCAATATGGTCCTTTCTTACACACTGAGATCAATTTAACAAAACAAAACAAAACAAAAATATTCTAGCTTAGAAATGACAAGGAATTTAGCCATACACATTGAAAAGTGTGTTTTACATATATCCTGAATAAAGTATCTAACTTTTAAAGAATGTTGTAAAATATTTCCATATGTGCATTATATCAAAGTACTTTCCCCAAGTTCAGCTGAAAGGAAATACCCAGAGCATTAGGCCCATCAGAAATGATGTCTCCAGTTGTGGTTTTCAGATGCCCTGCCATGCATTTGCCCAGAAGTAATCAAAGACAGCTTGATACTATCAGCCCGTCTGTGTGTGTGTGGGTGTGTGTGTAATTTCTTACAAAGAGAGAAAAAAAATCATTTTGGGTAAAACATGATACAGGAGGGTATCAGTTGGCTTTCTGGTTTATTTTCAATATTATCACTGCTCTTCAATCGTTCAAAATGAGAAGACTTCATCCTGGCCATCTTGACATACTTTCCGTGTTTCTCTGTAAGTAGGTAAGAAGACAGCTCTTGTACTGCAAGCAGGAAAGAGGCTTACTGAGCATCTCTACCATGAACCATGTGCTCTGTGACATGGACAACACCAGGTATTTCAGCAACCTTCAGAACCTCTGAAATTATGATTACTTATCTTCATTTTTACAGGTGAGGTGACTAAGATGGAAAGAAGGTAAGAAAATTGCTTAGTCACCTAACTAGTTAATAGTAGACCTATGATTTAAACCCATGTTTGTCTAACACCCAATCATACACAGTTTGTACCACATCGTTGTGAAAGGACAGTTCAAGATCCATCTGGGTGAAAATCAGCTAGGAAATCTGTTACCATGAAAATTCTTGGTCTGATTTGCAGAAGTTCTGTTTGGGAACATCTTTGATGGAGCTCGGGTACCTGAATTTTAACAAGTTTCCCAGAAGAATCCCTAGTGAATCTAAAGTGTGAGACCATTGACAATATTGTTAAGTTCAGATTTTTGAAACAGAAAAGGAAATTTCAGAAGACAAACCTCATGGGAGCTTCTGATGCCAATTTCTGAAGACATGGCAATCCCAAGTGTTTTCTTCACTGCTGATCCTGTCCTTTGCATTACCTCTTAGCTTTGTGTTATATTGAGTAGAGTGATCCTTGACTCTAAACAGACTGAGTTACCAGCTTCCTCTGCTTGAAATTCCCTCAGAAGAAGTCAGTCTTTCAACCCACCATCAGCAATTACAAAACTAAAAATATAAACACTCCTTAAGGAGGGAACACGTTGACTCACATGAAACGAGCATGTGCGTGGGTTTGGGTGTCTTGGGCAGGGGTTCCAGGATTATGTCCAGAAGGGGAGCACACATTTAGGGTTAGCATGCCCATTGGTCCACTGAATTATTTGCTTTTGGGGTGGGATATTGGCAGGAGAAAGCCAGAGCAGCACCCTCTAAAGCACGGGACCCAGAGGAGAGGCCCCTTGTCTGAGGGCCGCACTGATCCTAGAGATGAATGGTAAGGACCCAGACAACCTGGCGCCTGGAGAACTCCCTAACCTCATTTCTGTTGTGCTTTCCCTCAGCTTCAGGACCTCCTCCTGCCTCCAGACTATTCTCTGTTGGAAAGCTCTTTCCCACATATCCTCATGGCCACCCTCCTCACTGCCTTCAGGTCTTTGCTTCAATGTCCCCTTCTTAGGGAAGCCTCCCCTCACCAGTGTATTCAAACTGCAACCCCCTACTTTCGCCCTGCATTCTATCCCTTTTACCTGCTTTCTATTTTGTATAGCATTTATTGTTCATATCATGTTTTTTACTTACTTACCTACTGACATATTACTTATTCCTTCATTCATTTATTGTCAGCCCTCACTGGAAGGTAACCTCCAGTAAGGCGGGGATTTTTGTCTATTTTGTTCATCTTAGTGCCTACATTAGCACTTTGTATAGTCAACGAATTGTAAATAAAACTTGACTGATTGTGAAGAAATTTTAAAAATCAGGGGCTTGGTGTCTTTCCCATCTTACATATAAGGGAAACGTTAGGCATTGGAGCAGGATATCCTGGCTGTCACTAGGGGACGACGTGAACTCAGAGATAATATTGAATGGGGTGAGGGAGAATGATGATGATTTTCATTTAGCAACCTTATCCTCTTTCATCTGCCCCACATTGTCAAAAAAATGAATTTTCCTGAGGGAATCCCTTGAGAATGACACAGAGAGCATGGTTGAAGAGGCAGCAATCAACACCTTATTTTATCCATGGGATAAAGGAGTGGCAAGACTCCATGACTCTCTCTTTTGCTTGTTCTCTCTTAAAGATAGAATTGTAGGGCCGGGCGCGGTGGCTCACGCCTGTAATCCCAGCAATTTGGGAGTCCAAGGCGGGTGGATCACCTGAGGTCAGGGGTTCGAGACCAGCCTGACCAACACGCGAAACCCCGTCTCTACTAAAAATACAAAAATTAGCCGGGCGTGGTGGTGAGTGCCTGTAATCCCAACTACTAGGGAGGGTGAGGCAGGAGAATCACTTGAACCTGGGAGGTGGAGGTTGCAGTGAGCTAAGATTATACCATTGCACTCCAGCCTGGGCGACAGAGCTAGACTTTGTCTCAAAAAAGGAAAAAAAAAAAAAAAAAAGAGATAGAAAATTGTGGGAATTGCCAATCAGGAAAATATTTCAACATAAACATATATTAGCTTAAAATTCTATGGAGGAAATGGAATGGTAATGTATGTCAAAAAGGCTGGGCACAGTGGCTCACGCCTGTAATCCTAGCACTTTGGGAGGCTGAGGCGGGCGGATCACGAGGTCAGGAGATCGAGGCCATCCTGGCTAACACGGTAAAACTCCGTCTCTACTAAACATACAAAAAATTAGCCGGGTGTGGTGGCGGGCGCCTGTAGTCCCAGCTATTTGGGAGGCTGAGGCAGGAGAATGGTGTGAAACCAGAAGCGGAGCTTGCAGTGAGCTGAGATCGCGCCACTGTGCTCCAGCCTGGGAAACAGAGCAAGACTCCACCTAAAAATACATATATATGTCAAAAAGAAAAAGGGGTGACACAGTGGCTTACATCTATAATTCCATTGCTTTGGGAGGTCGAGGCAGGAGAATTGCTTTGAGGCCAGGAGTTTGAGACCAGCCCAGGCAATGCAGCAAGACTCCATCTTTTTTTTTTTTTAAAAACAAAAAACATTTTACAAATTAGCCAGGTGTGGTGGTACATGCCTGTAGTCCCATCTGCTTGGAAGGCTGAAGCAGAGGATTGTTTGAGCCCAAAAGTTTGATGTTGCAGTGAACTAGGATGGCACCAGTGAACTCCAGCCCAGTCAACAGAGCAAGACCCTGTCTCTAAAAAAAAAAAACAAAACAAAACAAAATGGAAGAAAAAAGAAAAAGAAAGAATATAAAACTTCCAAATGTCAGAAAAGCTTATTTCTGTCTTTTTGAAAACGGCTACTATACCATAAAAAAGAACAAGATCATGTCCTTTGCAGGAACATGGATGGAGCTGGAGGCCATTATCCTTACCAAACTAATGCAGGAACAGAAAACCAAATTCTGCATGTTCTCACTTATAAGTGGGAGCTAAATGATGAGAACACATGGACACACAGAGGGGAACAACACACATTGAGGCCTATCGCAGGGTGGAGGGTGGGAGGACGGAGAGGATCAGGAAAAATAATTAATGGGTACTAGGCTTAATACCTGCGTGATAAAATAATCTATACAACAAATTCCCATGATATAAGTTTACCTATATAACAAACCTGCACATATACCACTGAACTTAAAAGTTAAAAATAAATAAATACATATATAAAAACTCAAAAAATGGCTACTATGGACCTTTTGATATGCTTAAAAATTGATAAAAGTTCTCTTTAAAAGTATTACAATTTTCACTCTGTTGGAAATTATATCCTTTGCAAGGATTTATATTTTGAGTGAAAACTTTTAGATAACAATCTGAAAATGTGCAAGAGTCTACATAACTTTCCAAAATGTTAAGGAGTACTCAAGTAAAAATATTTAAAGATCATTGCACTGTACCATTGTTTTAGTGGTATGCTGCTATCTAACAAATCACCTCAAAATTGAATGGGATTTACAAAGCAGCCATTTTATTTTTTCCCACCATTTATTGGGCTGATTAGACTTAACAAGGCAGTTTTCTGCTGGTCTTGCTTAAGGTCTGTCATGCAATCACAATCAGATGGCAGCTGTGGCTAGAAGCAGTCATCTAGAGCAGGGTCCCAAACTATGAGCTAAGGACCAAATCTGACATCAGTTTTTGTAAACAGAACTTTATTGGAACATAGCCATGACCATTTGTTTATGTATTGTCTAGGGCTACTGACACTCTACAATGGCAGAATTGAGTTGTGACAGAGAGACCATATGGCCTGTGACATCTTTATATGACTTACACTAAGATGCAATAAACATGTGAATTTTCTTCAAGACCATTTGTTCTTTAGACAAGTCAAGCTGTAAGCTTATTTTCAACCCTAGAATGAGAGAGAGCTGAGAGAGTAAAGCCTTTAGGCTATTTGCACAGGCCAAGGAATATAGAAGCTGAATGAGTATCAAGGGAATTTGGTCAACAAATTTGATCCTTTTCCTCCTTAATGGTAGGTAGTTGGTGCCTAAATTATCTAGGGGATTGCATAATTTAAATATCCCCTAATGCAGAGGAGGATTTATTTGCTCCTAACTAAAACAGTTTAGGAAAGCTTTTCTTTTGCTGGTCTCCCTTAGGATGGGAAAGTAGCCCTGGGGCCACACAGGTATACTGAAAGCTATGTGCTGACAGGGATGTTCCTTCTTAGTGATTAACGATTAGTTCACACATTTCAGGTTTATTGGCCTCTAAATATTGAGAGTGAATTGGATTGCCTGTGTTTTGTTTTTCGTACAAGCTATTTCTTGACTTAAGGCATTTGCACATGTTGGTTTCTATATCTGGAGTGTTCTCCCTTTCTGTCACCCAGCCAACACCTACTTATCTTTGTTGTGAGCTTAAACATCATTTTCTCAGAAAAAGCCTCCCTTAACTCCCCCATGAGGTTCCCTTTCCATATTGTTTCACAGCACTGTGGACTTTCTTTTTGTGACTATAATCCTAGTGTGTGCAACAACAAATGTGTTTATGTTCCCCATTTAACATTGTCTCTCCTGTGTGCCACGAGGCAAGAGAAGAGTCTCATCTGCTTTGTTGATTACTGTATTAACACTTACCCAGCAGCACAGTTTCTGGTACAGGGTAGTTTCTAATATTTGTCGAGTGAATGAATGAAAGCCAAAGCAATTATAAAAGAATGTAAATGTTTGGCAAAAACACTTACATAATCCTTTAGGTTAAGAAACATTTAAGAAGATTTACTAAAAATTATTGAATAGCTAATATTTTGGAAACCCAAAAAGCATCTTTTCATTCAGAATTATCGCAGATCTTATCCTTTAATTTAGAAAATGTTAGGGACTGAATGTTTGTGTCCCCCTCAAAATTTATATGTTGGAATCCTAACTCCCAATGGGATGGTGAGGCTTTGGGGAGGTATTATAATTAGATTTTGAGGATGGAGCCCTGATGACGAGATGAGGCCCTTCTAAGAAAAGACATGAGATAGGTGATCTCTCCACCACGTGTGGATACAGCAAAGAGATGGCCATCTGCAAACCAGGAAGAGACATGGAATCTGCCAGTGTCTTGATCTTGGACTTAGCTTCCAGAACAGTGAGAAATAAATGTTCAAGCCACTCAGTCTGTGTGGTAGTTTGTTACAGTAGCGTGAACTGAGACAGAAATGAAATTCATAAAGACAGTGTTAACTTCTCTTTTTTTTTGAGACGGAGTCTTGCTCTGTAGCCCAGGATGGAATGCAGTGGCACAATCTCGGCTCACTGCAAGCTCCACCTCCCAGGTTCATGCCATTCTTCTGCCTCAGCCTCCAGGTAGCTGGGACTACAGGCGCCTGCCACCACACCCAGCTAATTTTTTGTATTTTTAGTAGAGACAGGGTTTCACCGTGTTAGCCAGGATGGTCTCCATCTCCTGACATCGTGATCCGCCCACCTCGGCCTCCCAAAGTGCTAGGATTACAGGCGTGAGCCACCGTGTCCAGCCAGATAGTGTTAGCTTTTCTACACCTGGTTTAGAATACTGTTTACCACATCTAGTTTTTAAGAAGATGAAACTTTCCCCTTTGCAAGATTTTTAATTCTTTTCCCTTCCATTCATGCGGAGAACTGGTCACACAGAGAACTGGATTCAATCAAAGGCTTGTTTTGGATTTTATAAAATCAAACCCCAAACTCTTTACAGAATCACAGTATTAATAAGTACTTACAACAAAAATTTGTAAAGTACAAGTCATTATCAAACATGTACCACATATATATCAGAGCTCCTGGTACCAAGAGCATACTATAGTAGTTGTGATCACAGACTATAACTTGAGTAATATCTAGGGATGTGCTGGTAGTATTTAACCTCCAGCTCTCTGGGGGAAAACAGGATTTTGTAGCATTTGCTGAGGTGTTAATACTCTCACCGTAACAGTCTCAAGGTGCCAACCAGACGTCATTGGATGCAAAGCTGGAAAGAGATGCCCACAACTGGCTCTCGCAAGCGGAGGTGAGGTAGCTCCAACACACCAACTTGTACTATTGGACCTAATAATGGCAGAATAATTATTACCAGCAATAAATAATCTACTTTAGAGAAAAATCGTAACATTCAGAACTGCTTCACAATCTTATTCTGTGAGGATTATGTGATTTTAGTTGGTTTGAAGATGCATAGTTTACAGTGAAAGTTGGACATAGCCCTGACTATCAAAACTCTGGAAGCCCAAGCTCTTAATCATTAGGGTAAAGATTATAGGATGTTGTTAAGTTACTAAAACAAACTTGATTTGCTTATTTAAACATTTGGAGATTTAATGTTTTTAAGGTTAAAAGAACCCTTTCAACCTTGTAACAGAATCTATAAGCAATTCAATGGAAGGAGAAATATTAGACTTTAAAAAGAAGACCACTGACTACATTCACATGTCTTTTTAGGAACCTATCAAGAATACTTTGTCACACACCTAGAACTGGATTCAGTAAGAGCTTCATTTTGCTTTTTACAAAAATGAAAACCCAGAAGAGTTACAGAATTCATCTGGGTCATTCGGACAGAGTCGTTACTATGTTAACACCAATCAATGCTCTTTGTCTTCTAAATACTGAACTTCAACACCAGCTTGTGAATTTTAAGAAATAATTCAGTGTAAGTGAAATAATCAGATACATAAGAATGCTCATGTTTTAAAATAGAGAAAAATTGGAAATAGCCCAAACGTTCAAAATAAAGGGAATGTCTAAATTATAGCATGTGAATTTGATACTGCATGCAGCTACTAAAATATTCTTTGAAAAGAAATATAATCACAGGGGTTATGTGGGAGGAAAAAAAGAGTTGAAAGTTTATATATGCAGTGGGCTTCCAGTTTTTACTTAAAATATCTATTTTATTCCTGGAAAACAAGATGGGAAGAAAAACATCCAACTATCACAAATGACTGAGTAGTGGCTGGACGTGGTGGCTCGAGCCTGTAATCCCAACACTTTAGCAGGCCGAGGCAGGCGGATCTCCTGAGGTCAGGAGTTCGAGACCCGCCTGGCCAACATGGCAAAACCCTGTGTCTACTAAAAATACAAAAATTAGCCAGATGTGGTGGCAGGCGCCTGTAGTCCCAGCTACTCGGGAGGCTGAGGCAGAATGGCTTGAACCCGGGAGGGAAAGGTTGCAGTGAGCTGAGATCGCATCACCGCACTCCAGCCTGGGTGACACAGTGAGACTCTGTCTCCAAAAAAATAATACAAAGACTAAGTAGCGAACTTGAGATTTTTTTATCATTCTATTTTTCCAAACGTTCCAAAAAGTCTACAAAGATGTTTGTAATTAAAACAATTTAACATACAAGAAATTCTTTGAAAAGAATGTACACCTCAATTCCTTCACTTCCTTATGTTTCTCAAAGTTCACCCATTTCGTATTTTGCTGAAACTTGATAGTTCCCACCAGCTAGAGCCAGTCATGTTGTTGTACCTAACTTGCAGCAGCAAGGAGAGGGAGAAGCCTCCCTCCACCAGCAAGAACTCAGGCTGGGGTGGCAAACAGGCTTTCCCCTCCACAGCAATTTTTCAGAAATTACATCTCAAACCTTTCAAAAACTAGACTGGCCTAAAGAGCAGCCAATTAATTGAATTTAAGTTTTAAGGCACATTATTGAAAGTGCCACTTTTTAGATTGTTACATCAAACACAATAAAACATGATCACAAAACTGCTTGGTGCAGTATATGTAAGCCTAAATCATGAGGAAGTGATGTAAATCTGCCTTAGAATTCAAGCTTTTCAATTCTATCCCCATTTTATAATATTTTCAATATTGTGATTAAGTATTATACAAGATAATTAATTCTACTATGCTGGTTGCTTAACAATCTTTGGGATTGGCAGGTGTTTGGGGAAAGCTAACGGATCTCAATCGTTTGAGACTATGAATGTTGACAACAGGAATCCCAGCTATCATTGATTCTGCTGGCATTTATCAGGGTGCCCGATCATTAGACTTACTCACCAACACAGCTGCAAAAATCCTACCAACAGTACAAATGGCTCTGGGTTTTCTATAACCTCTGTCTCTTCTCTCATCAGTAAAATAGGAATAAAGGTGTTGCAGTTGCTGGGAGGACTAAAACAGATTTGGTGGAGTCAGGCACACAGCCAATCAGGTGTACTGTGGTTAAAATGAAATTCTTAAAAGTGAGTTCAAGCGCCAGCTTTGCCACTTACTAGTTCTGTGACTCCTCTCTTCTTCTGCAAAATGCTAATTAAAAATTTTATATACCAAGAACAAGTTAGCTGGCAGTGGGGTAAAGGTGTTATGAGGTCCTATTTTCTTGCCTTTTACCTTAAGAGGTATTCTTATTTTTTTCTTATTTTTTAGGCAGGGTCTTGGCGAGCTGCCCAGGGTGGTCTCCAACTCCTGGCCTCAAGTGATCCTCCCACCTCAGCATCCCAAGTGTTGGGAATGGGACTACAGGCGCGAGACCCTGAGTCTGGTCTAAGAAAAGCATGTTCTTTTTGGTTTTTTGTTTTTTTGAGACCGAGTCTCGCTCTGTTGCACAGGCGAGTGCAGTGGAGCGATCTCGGCTCACTGCAACCTCCGCCTCCCAGATTCAAGCAATTCTCTTGCCTCAACCTCCCGAGTAGCTGGGATTACAGATGTGTACCACCACGCCCAGCTAATTTTTTGTATTTTTAGTACAGACGGGTTTCACCGTACTAGCCAGCATGGTCTCGATCTCCTGACCTCATGATCCGCCTGCCTTGGCCTCCTGAAGTACTGGGATTACAGGCGTAAGCCATGGCGTCCAGCCAGAAAAGCGTTATTTATAAGAGGTAACTCTCCTCTGCTAAGTAGTTACATCATGCCAGTTAGTAGATACATTTTCCTCAACTGAGGAAAATAGTCAAAATTTACTGTACTCCCCAGGTACTTCAGCTTCTGCATTCCCTGATGGTTGAAGGTCTCTGCTCTCTACTCAGAGATTGGAATAAGCTTGTTATGGCTTTAAGAGATGGTCCTGGCCGTGTGCAGGGGCTCACGCCTGCAATCTCCGCACTTTGGGAGGCCGAGGAGGGCAGATCACTCGAGGTCAGTTCAAGACGAGCCTGGCCAATATGGCAAAACCCCATCTGTACTAAAAATACAAAAACTAGCTGGGTGTGGTGGTGGGTACCTGTAAACCTCTGGAGGCTGAGGCAGAATTGCTTGAACCCAGGAGGTGGAGGTTGCAGTGAGCCGAGATCGAGTCTGGGCAAGAGCGAGGCTCCACTTAAAAAAAAAAAAAAAGTTGCCAGCCAACAAGTTGGGCAGAGTGGCTCATGCCTGTAATCCTGGCACTTTGGGAGGCCAAGGCAGGCAGATTGCTTGAGCCCAGTAGTTTTGAGACCAGCCTAGGAACACAGTAAAACTGTTTCTAAAAAAAACCAAAGATGAGCCAGGCATGGTGGTGCCCACCTGCAGTCCCAGCTACTTGGGAGGCTGGGGCAGAGAATCACTGGAGCCCGGGAGGTGGAGGTTGCAGCAAGTCACGATTGCACACCAGGCTGGGCAGCAGGAGTGAAACGTTGTCTGAGCTGGCAAAAACACTACATAGTTCCCAAGAAAAATGAGGTCTGAATTTTAATATTCTGGTCTGGATAATAAATCCAATGTAGATCAGAAACTATACCCTTGACCCAAGGTTTTATATACAGTAGCTCACTCATTTGTTAAATAAGGAGTTCTGAGCTCTCCAAGATACCATTTTTGAACTGAAGTGACCTAAAAGAACAGAGGGTTTAAGCGGGCGCCTGTAGTCCCAGCTACTTGGGAGGCTGAGTGAGGCAGGAGAATGGCGTGAACCCGGGGGGCGGAGCTTGCAGTGAGCCGAGATCGCGCCACTGCACTCCAGCCTGGGAGACACAATGAGACTCCGTCTCAAAAAAAAAAAAAAAAAAAAAAAAAAAAAAAAACAATCTTAAAAAGGTTCCATTCCAAGGAACTAGAATACCCAGGTTTCTATGCCGTGAAACTTGCTGATGTAAAGGAGATACTATAATAAAGATCAAAAGGTATTAAAGGTTCAAATAGAAGGGTCATTCCTCCCAAATCACCCCTAAGTCTTAGCCCACAAAGGGAAGGACATTATGCTCCAATGCAGCGGTAGAGCTGTCACCAAAAAAATTCTAGCAATCAGTGACCACCAGTTGTTTCTTCAGAAAAAGTAACCCACTGGCTGGGTGTGGTGGCTCGCACCTTATTACCAGCACTTTGGGAGGCCGAGGTGAGTGGATCACCTGAAGTCAGGAGTTTGAGACCAGCGTGACCAACATGGAGAAACCTCGTCTCTACTAAAAAATACAAAATTAGCTGGGCATGGTGGCGCATGCCTGTAATCCCAGCTACTTGGGAGGCTGAGGCAGGAGAATCACTTGAACCCAGAAGGCAGCAGCTGTGGTGAGCCGAGATCGTGCCACTGTACTCCAGCCTACGCAACAAGAGAAACTCCGTCTCAAAAAAACCAAACCAAACCAACAAAAAAAACAAGAAAAAGTAATCTAAAAATTACAGGGTCTCCAAATACCGTACAGAAGCAAAATTTGTATACTAACACATTATAACAGAAAAAGAAAAAAATCATACATACAGCAAGTCTTTTCATTTTTATTACTCAAAAAAGTTTCATTTTTTTATTTAGCTTTTTGACTCTGTGCTTGTGCCTTCAACACTTTCACAACGATTTTCTGCTCCTCGATAAGGAAAGCACGCTTGATCCTAGAAAGGAAAATACCAAATTAATCGTTTCTTTAAAATGAACTTCATTTTTGATTTAGCATAGAGAAGGCAAACATGGTAAAACAACTAAGCAAAGCAATCAGGGAACCCAGGAAACTACAGGAAGCCCACAAATACAGAGTAAAACTTAAAAGCTAAAATTCATTTAAAGCAGGATAATCCTTCAATTTCATGCCAGTAGTTATCTGTTCTTCTCAGTCAAGATAAACTATAAAGTCATCCCCACAGGAGACCACTTATGAGAGTTCTAATTTATTGTTAGGATCCAGGAATAGTGGTATTTCTTGATTTGCAAAACGTCTTAGAATATTTTAACCATATTTATGAAAATTCCCAGTAAAAAACAACACAGAAGGGGCTATGTGCTAAAAACTAAATTAAAAGGTAAAGGGATATTAGCAACCTCACCAAAAGCTAGGATTTTAGAGCCTGTTTACGGCCAATTCCACCATACACTAGCTGCACACTGGACAAGTTACCTTCTGTATATTAAGGTACAAAATAGTTTCACACCTATTTAACAGGCAGTTTATGAAGATTAAATTTGGAAAGATTTTCTCGTCTTTGAACCTCCATCTGGGAGTGCATTTTACAGATCACTATCATTACAGTGTTGTACAGGACCTAGCAAAAAGCAGGTCTTCCTAGCATTTGTTCAATCAGTTACCAAGAGAGGTAAAGCACTCCTCCTGCTTCAACTTAAACCTTCCCCCACCCCATTTCCCATTGGTAACCCTGGTTATCAAATAACCTAGCCTCAAAACTCTGGGTTTTCTAATTTCTTCAAATCTCCCCCAAGTGATCCTATCAGAGACACATACAACTGATGTCACTTAAAAATTCCCTTAACTTACTTAAAGCACAGACCACACGTAGACCTGCTCAGCATCACAGCTAACAATGCTAACTTCTAGGCTATCCTGTAAACCTAAGTTCAAATCTTCAGGAGATAAGGCCTGAGAATTTGTATTTTTAATAAATTTTTAATAAATGTGCCCATCTGATTTTGTGTTCAGCAAAGTTTTAGAACCAAAGGCTGGGGGAAAAAAGCCAAACTTCCTCAGCTTAAAACTCATGACTTAAATCCAATGTACATTTCCATTTTCACCCACAATGTGCCATATCAGTCTGTACTTTCCTTGCCTGGAATGCCCTTTCTGCACTCCAGGCTGGGCTACAGAGCAAGACTCTGTCTCTAAATAAATAAATAAAGCTAATCTACCTTTTATTCTGCAAAATCCCTCATAATCTGGCTTTTCTTTTCTTTTTTTTGAGACAGAGTTTCGCTCTTGTTGCCCAGGCTGGAGTGCAATGGCGCAATCTCAGCTCACCACAACCTGTGCCTCCCAGCTTCCAGCAATTCTCCTGCCTCAGCCTGAGTAGCTGGGATCACAGGCATGCGCCACTACGCCTTTTCGTATTTTTAGTAGAGACGAGGTTTCTCCATGTTGGTCAGGCTGGTCTCAAACTCGCAATCTCAGGTGATCTGCCTGCCTCCACCTCCCAAAGTGTCGGGATTACAGGCGTAAACCACTGCACCTGGCCATAATCTGGCTTTTCTATCTTTGTTGTCCATCATCTCCTGAAACCCTATGCTCCAGGCACATGAGAACACACAGCTCTTCTGTTCCTACACTTTTAACACCTTCCACACTCCATCTATGTTTGTCCAAACCACTAAGAGACTTTCTTACCCACTTCCTGAACAAAACCAAGTTCCTTTTAATCTCCACATCTAGCATAAATATGTCCCCAAATTGTTACTCTGAATATCATTTCTTGCTTTGTGCAGCATCAATTATCCATAGTGAAGGAAGGATTCTCAAGAATGCAACTGGTTTAAAATGAGTTGTTTCACCATTGTACTGATTAGCACACAGTGTAACATACACACACAAGAATCTGCTAAAGAAAGCCCATTTAAGCATTTAACTTACCTGTCACGAACACATTTAGCACACATGGAACCACCATAGGCCCTGCTGACATGTTTCTTTGTTTTGGACAATCTCATAAGAACTTTAGGTCTTACAGCACGAACCTGCATAAGAAAAACATTAAGATTATTTTGTGATGCTTTAACAGAAATTTCCCTAAATTTTGTTAAGTGTTAAGGGCAAGTTTAAAGTAGGTTACAAAGGGAAATAGTATACTGATTTATCTGAAAGGCATTTCACCGCATTTCTCAGATTGGTTTAAAAAGTCTACGTTCTTGGCAGATTTGGCTCATGGATGATTAGTAATTCTCAACCCTCTTAGTGGTAACCTGTCCTTGATTCATTCCATCATGAAGGGATGAAAGCTCAACAAGTTCAAGACTTGTTAGGTTGCCCAAAGTAAAAGGTACACTTACCCCTCGAAGTCTGCCTGGGCACACACCACATGCAGATTTTGGTGCTTTCCCAACCTTCTTGGTATAAAGGTAAACAATTCTATTACCAGGGGTTCGGGACCTAGAAAGTGAAACAGTCAATAGGTTAGCATTTTGTAGAGTAAATGATAATATATACTTAAAATTTTTAGAAATACTTACAGCCTAGTTTTGTTAGAGGCTGTATTGTAGGAAAGCCTACGTCGGTATGTCAAACGTTGGACCATTCTGAGTGCCTAAATTAAGAACAGAGTAATATCAAGTCTTTCCATTGTAATAGTAGATAAAATCTCAAAACAGCATTATGTGGTCTATTTCATTCACGTACAAATCCTTGTATGTAACACCCTTAAATTAAGATGTATTATTTATGGAACATTTCCACCTTTCAAAACTACTTGTATTTAAAGGTGACTGATAAACAAGAGGCCAAGAACGTTAGCTTTCCTGATGGTAATCAAATGTGGTACTTCCTTAACATTGTGATGACCAGGCTCCTTACTCAGAGTCTGATTTTGTTTGGAGTGGTGTCCAGAAAAGGGCTACGAGACAAGTTGGAGAAACACTGCTTTCAACAAAGAGCAGAAGAAGTGAACTCTGAAGTCCAATCCTTAACTATGCCATTTATTGGGAATACACAGGGCAAGGAGCTAGCCTCCTTCTCTCTAAAATGGGAATACTGCCTACTTTATACAGCTGTCATTAGGATTAAACGACGTGAGCTATCCCTCCCAACACAATGCCTGGAACATGTATCAGGGTTCAATGTCTTGCCCTAAAGCACCACCTGCGTAAAGGCATACCCTTTAATACTAATTTTGGTATTACACAAGTTTCCTTGGGTTATGACACCTGCTTTCTTCCCACTTCTGGCAACTTGATGTTATTTAGCAAAGCGGTTATACAGATATGCATATGAGCAACTTCGTTAAGTGAACTACCCAAAGTAAAACATAATCAACATTTGAACTAATTGTCTTCCCATTCCGCACCTTGTAATCACTTCATAACATTATTTTGTTATTTAAAAGAGCCTGCATTTGTTGTCACAAGCCTCTCCCTATAAAATTAAACTCAAACAGAACCACCAGACACCAAAACTTGACACGTAAAGTCAGTGCGAGTGATTTATGAAGCCACTATTCTGTTTGCATCTCCAAAAGCAAGATAGAAACTTCTAACACATTTTTCTCTTCCTAGACATGGGCCTTGGAAACAGAAGCCAAATAGCGAAACCACCACCCGAACTTGCCGGTCCCCGGCCTCCCAAAGACTAAGGACGTGTACAGGCGTGCTGTGGAAACGTAGGTGCAAAATCTGAAAACGTTCGGCGATTTCCCAGTCTCAGACCGCCAAACCACAACTCGTTTGTCTCCAAACGCTGCACTTGGAAAGGAGCAAACTCCCGAGTGGTGAGCTCTGGCTACTCGCGGCTTTGGAGGGGCCACCAAGAACAAGGGATTTCCGAAGATCAAAGAAAGGAACTTCCTCACCACCAACCTCCCTGTTGTGCCCCTTACCCCTACGCCAGCTCAAATGAATGCTCCTGAGAGCGCTAGGCTTCCTCAGCTCCTCGGATGGCAGCCGATTGTGAAGGAAATAAAGACAGGGAAAATAGAACAGCAGCCATACCTGCAGACAACGTCCCCGGAAGAGGAAGAAAAATGCCTTTGCGAGTTCAAAGGTCAAATAGAATTGCGCAGGACAGGAAGTTGCGTCAGAACCAGCGGCACGGCGGAGAGTGCGAATCTGTGTTGTACGGAAGCCGACGCACCTCTCCGACGTGGGCGGAGATGCAGGGAACCGCCACGTTGTACGGCAAGCAACTTGCCGCCCCACTGTGGGCGGGGATGCAAACTGGCTGTCTCTATCAAGGCCACGCAGAAATCTATTGGGAATCGCTGTAGAAACAAACGCAAATGACAAGCCGCAAAGGGCAGAGGTGGGACAAAGTCAACTTCCTTCGTTTCCATGGAAGCTACATGTTTAATCTAAAGGGCTCCAGCTCTGTCGTTAGACCTGTGTTTAAATCCCAACTCTTGACATTTATGGTTAAGGGACCTTCGAGGACCTTCCCTTCTTTAACCTTCCCTTCTCTTTCCTTGTCATTTATTCAGAGCACAAGCTTTACAAACAAATTGGGATTTTAATCCAGTGTCTGCTAATTATTAGCTGTGTTACTTTGAGCAAGCCCTTAAATCTCTAAAAGAAAGATATTAGGAACTACCCTGCCGTGTTATGTCATGATCAAAGGCATTATGAAGTTAAAACACTTAGCACAGGGCCTTATAGAGAGGAAGTGCTCAGTAAATGATTGCTAATCTTATGATTATGTACAAAGAGTTACTTGAGGCTTTTCATGGGTGGTAAAGTTTAACCTTTAAAACAGTACGTAAAATTTTACATTAAGTGCACGTGTGTATTTTTCTGAGAGGAGGGTCCCTGGCTTTCATCACCCTGTCAAAGGGATTCATGACCTCTAAAAAAGTAAAGAACTCTTTGCCTGGGCTCTAAGGGAGAATGCTAAAAGGGACCTTTAAGTTTTTAGTCTTAGATTAGGCTCCCTGGAAACACACCTCAGAGAGACTTGAGTGTTGGTTTATGGGGCGCGCTCTTAGAATGCACCTCCAGGAAGCTGAGAAAGGTGGGGTCAGGTGATTCACAACGTGGTTGCAACTGAGGCCTCAGCTGTTCCAACAGGGAGCTCTGGAATTAGGATAAACATCATAGTTGTCCCAAACAAGCTAGGAAGCTCTGCCTTTGTGCTCCCACATCAGCCAGTTCTTGGCATGCTGCTCCCTGACCATGGGTGAAGCACTTTCCTGAAGCTGAAGGTAACGTCCAGTGAGGAAGAGAGCTGTGAGGCAGCTGCATTGCCCCAGAAGAGAGGATTTGGGTAGAATATCCCAGTACCCACTCAAATTTCCTTCTAGGATTTCTAATCCATCTGGCAAATCAAGAAAGCAGGCAAGTGACTGAGGGCATGTAGTCTGTCTTGAACTGTGAGGCCTATTAATTCTATCAGGCCTCACATCACTGCCATCTTTGTCACAACACCAGATGGAAGGCTCTGGTTATATCCTTCCCTCTGCTCACTCTCAAATAGCTGCTTCTCCCCTGACCTTGTCATCAACTGCTTCCCTCTTTTCCAGTCCTTTGATTTTTGTCTTCTGAAATCTTTTTCGTCTCTGTGCCAGGCATTGAGATGGAAGCTTGCATAGAGAGACAAATGTGGTTTTTGAATAAATGCACAAATGAATATATTTACTTGCAATATGTTCTCTATATTTCAAGAGAAACTTTGCAGAGCAGAAGAGAACAGGAGATGGGAGCCCTTGCCACATTATATTGTTGTTTACATCTCTGTCCGTGCCTTCGCCCACCCCAGTAGATAAGAATAGTGGTCTCATTATTGTAGTTTTCCCTTAAGATACTTAATCCAGTTCCATAATACTATTTTTCCCTCTCTTTAAATTTGTATTTGCATTTTTTCTTGATCAGTCTTGAGAGAGAGATGGCGATCTTATTAAAAACTTCAAAGACAGCCAGGTACAGTGGCTCATGCCTGTTAATCCTAGCACTTCAGGAGGCTGGTACAGAAAGATCGCCTGAGACCTGGAGTTAAAGATCAGCCTGGGCAACATAGCGAGATGCCCATCTCTGCAATTTTTTTTTTTTTAGTTAGCCAGGTGTTGTAGCACATGCCTTTAGTCCCACCTACTCAGGAGGCTGAGGCTGGAGGATCACTTAAGCCTAGAAGTTTGAGGCTGCAGTGAACCATGATTGTGCCACCATACCTCAGCCTGGGCAACAGAATGAGATCCTGTCTCAATAATAATAATAATAATAGATGTATGAAACTTTGGTATATGACAAAGGTAATAGATTGGTGGGGAAAGATTTGTGACTATTCAGTAAATGAAGTTGGGAAAAATGGTTATACATATGAAAAGAAAAAAAATTGTATCCTTAAGTCATTCTACACAGAAAAAAAAAAAAACCTTAAATGAGTCAATAATAAGGCTTTAATTTATTAGGAAATATAGGTGAATATCTTATAGACCTTGGAGTAGAAAAGGATTTTTTAAATATGACACAAAAAGCACAAACTCAGAAAAGACCAATAAATCTGACCACATTACAATTAATAGCTTTTATCCAAAAACCCTTAAATAAGCAAATGTTAAACCTCAAAGATTCCCAGTCCAAGCCAAAAAAAGTATGATAGGTTCACTTTATTTTAATTTCACAAAAATTTGTAAAATATGTAGTAAGTGCACACAGAAATTAATGAACAGAGAACAAAGAGAGATTAAAAAAATAAATGAGATTATTTAAGCCGGGTGTGGTGGCTCACGCCTGTAATCTCAGCACTGTGGGAGGCCAAAGCAGGTGGATAACTTGAGGCAAGGAGTTCGAGACCAGCCTGGCCAACACGGAGAAACCTCGTCTCTACTAAAAATACAATAATTAGCTGGGCGTGGTGGCAGGCACCTCTAATTGCAGATACTCAGGAGGCTAAGGCACGAGATTCACTTGTGCCTGGGAGGTGGAGGTTGCAGGGAGCCAAGATTGCACCACTGCATTTCCGCTGAAGTTTGCCAGCCTGGGCAACATAGAGAGACTCTGTCTCTAAAAAAAAATTTTTAAGGGATTTTGTACATGTGATTATGATTACTAATCTGTAGACTAAAAATGAAGCCAAAATTAGAAGGAGAATGAAGGAATGTGTTACAAGACACCAACAGCTTTTGTTATGCTAAAAATAGAATTCATTATTGGCAGTTGTTTTTTCTTTCTTTCAGTACTTTGAATATATAATTATATTGGATTTTTTTTTTACTTCCATAATCTATTGAGAAGTCAGAAATTATTATTATTATTTTTTTGCTTCTTTAAAGAGAATTTGTCTTTTTTCTCTGGTAGTCCTCTAAAACATTTTCTCTTTAGATTTAGTTTCTAGTAGTTTTCGTATGATATGCTTAGGTTTGCTCTTCTTCTTATTCTGTGGGTTGATAGGGATATTTAAGTCTATATCTTGATCTCTTTCATGAGGTTTAGAAATTTATCACCCATTTATTTGTTCAAATATTGTTTCTGCCCCATTCCCCACTCTCTTTCTGGGACTGCAGTTGCATACTGTACCCATATCACTGTATCTCAAGATATTTTTCCTGGTAATCAGTTGCTGCATAACAAACCATTGCAAACTTAGTGGCATAAAATAACCATTTTAGTATGCTCATTGATTACATGGATCAGGAATTTCTACATGGTATAATGAGAATAGTTTGCCTTTACTATGTAATGATTGGAGCCTCAACTCAGGGGTAACTTGAACAGCTAAGGTGTGCATGGGTTCTCTAGAGAAACAGAATCCATAGGATATACATTTATTTATTTATTATAGGAATTGGCTCATGTGATTATGAAGGCTGAGGGGCCCTGCAATCTGCCATCTGCAAGCTGGAAAACCAGGACAGTTGGTGGTATGAGCCCTAGTCTGAGTCCAGAGTCCCAAAAGCCAGGAGGGCTGATGTTCAAGGACAGAGAAGATGAATGTCCCAGCTTAAGCAGAGAGAAACTTCACTCTCCTCCACATGTTTTTCTATTCAGACCCTCAACAAATTGGATGATACTCACCAACACTGTTAAGGCAATCTTCTTTACTTAGTATACTGATTCCAATGCTAATCTCTTCTGGAACCACCTTCACAGACACACAGAAATAATGTTACCAGCTCTCTGGGCATCTCTTAGCCCAGTCAAGTTGACACATGAAATTAATCATCAGGCTGGGCATGGTGGCTCACACCTGTAATCCCAGTGGCTTTGGGAGGCCAAGGTGGACAGATTGCTGGTGTTCAGGAGTGTGAGACCAGCCTGGGCAACAAGGCAAAACCCCATCTCTACCAAAAATACAAAAAGTTAGCCAGGTATGGTGGTGCACACCTGTGGTCTCAGCTACTCAGGAGGCTGAGAGGATCACTTAAGCCTGGGAGGCAGAGGTTGCAGTAAGCTGAGATGGTACCACTGCATTCCAACCTGAGTGACAGAGTGAGACCCCATCTGAAAAAAAAAAAAAGAAATTAATCATCACGGGGTGGGGGTAGAGGGTGGAATTATCTGAATTCTTTTTAGTTTAATGCCTGGATTGGGCTGCTTCAAAGGCTGGGCTCTCATGTGGAACTGTCAACCAGAGCAACTACATATAGCCTTTCTATAAAGCTTAGAATTCTCACAAACATAATGTGATACATACGTAATGCTTGGGAATGATAATAAATGACTTGATACAGTACATAATGCTTGGGAATGATAATAAATGACTATGTTACTGGTTTATGTATTGACTATAGTATATTTTTCTCATTATTTTATTTATTATTATTATTTTTTTTGAGACGAAGTCTCACTCTGTCACCCAGGTTGGAGTGCAGTGGTGTGATCTTGGCTCACTGCAACCTCCGCCTCCTGGTTCACGCTATTTTCCTGCTTTTAATCTTTTTACTTGATCTCTTACAAAATTCCTTTATTAATCCTGTGATTATTTGTGAATAGGCCAATTACAGTCATGTGTTGCTTAATGACAGAGATACATTCTGAGAAATGTGTGGTTTCGTCTTTGTGTGAACATCATAGAGTGTACTTACACAAACCTAGATGGTAGAGTCTACTGCACACCTAGGCTTTATAGTATAGCCTTCTGCTTCTAGGCTACAAACCTGTACAGTATGTTACTGCAGTGAATAGTGTAGGCAATTGTAACACAATGGTAAGTATTTGTGTATGTGCACATATCTAAACATACAAAAGGTAGAAGAAAAATATGGTATAAAAGATAAACAATGGTACACCTGTGTAGGGCACTGACTATGAAGGGAGCTTGCAGGACTGGAAGTTGCTCTGGGTGAGTCAGCGAGTGAGTGGTGAGTGAATGGACATTACTATACAATATAGTAAACTTTATAAACACTACACACTTTATATATACTATATATATTTATAGTGTATATATATAGTGTATATAAATATATAGTATATATAAATATACAAATATATATACTGTATATAATATATAATAAATAATAGATATAAATATATAGTGTATATTTACACTATATATAAAAGTATATATAGTGTATATATGCTATATATATTTTATATACATTAAATTTATAAAAAATTTTCTTTCTTCAATAATAAACTAACCTTAATAAGCTTACTGTTACTTTTTTACTTTATAAAGTTTAAAACAAATTTTTAACTTTTTGATTTTTTGTTAATAACACTTAGCTTCAAACACAAACACATTGTACAGCTGTACAAAAATACTTTCTGTCCTTGTATCATTACTCTATGAGCTTCATTCTCTTTTTAAATTTTTTTAAGCCCTTTTGTTAGAAACGGACACACACACACATTAGTCTAGATCTACACAGCATCAAGATAATCAATATCACTGTCTTCCTCTGCCACATCTTGTCCCATCTTGTCTTCACGGGCAATAACATGCATGGAGCTGTCATCTGCTATTATAACAGTGCCTTCTTCTGGAATGCCTCCTGAAGGACTGCCTGAGGCTGTTTTACAGTTAAGTTTTTTTATTTTTTATTTTTGGTAAGCAGGAGGAGTACACTCTAAAATAATGAGGCCAGGCATGGTGGCTCACACCTGTAATCCCAGGTACTTGGGAGGCTGAGGCAGAAGAATGGCTTGAACCAGGAGGTGGAGGTTGCAGTGAGCCAAGATCACACCACTGCACTCCAACCTGGGTGCCAGAGTGAGACTCCGTCTCAGAAAAATAATAATAAATAAAATAATGAGAAAAGTGTAGTATAGTCAATACATAAACCAGTAACATAGTCGTTTATTATCATTACCAAGTATTATGTACTGTACCTAAGTGTATATGCTATACTTTTATACAGCTGGCAGGATGGTAAGTTTTTTTACACCAGCATTACTACAAACATGTGAGTAACATGTTACACTATAATGGCCACCACATCATTAGGTGATAGGAAAGTTACAGCTCCATTACAATCTTATGGAACCACTGCCTTATGTATGCAGACTGTCATTGACCAAAATGTCATTATGCAACACAAGACTGTATAGAAGTTACATTACATTTTGTGTATTAAAAGGATTAACTGGTTCAGTGTAAACATTTAAAATATGTCATGGCTTGCTTGAGCTGTAATTTAGCAACAACTTTTGCTACAAAGAGTTAAAATATCAAAGCCACTCTAAATAACCACTGTAAATTTTAGAAATAGGAATTTGAAACAAATTAGATTTTTCTAATAGAAATGTTCTGAGCCTAAAGCCCTAAAGGGGAGTAAGGAAACCAATTAACTTTAATTTAAATAATCATGTCTTAAGTAGCAAATGAGCCAAGTTCTATTGTTAAAGAACAACTGTACTAAATCCCCGAAAGGTTGGATTCAAAATGGCATAAATGCAGTGGTTTCACATCTTACTAATGAATTAAGTTTCTACTGGTCATTGTAACCTCTGCTTGTTGTCTTAGTGGACATTGTTACTAGAGTAGAGGAAGGGAATGATTGAGATTAAGGGTAGAATAATTATGTGCAATTCCCGTTTATGTTGCTATGGTTAGTAACTTTTTAAAAGCAACCAATGAAACAGCTAATAATTCTATTCCTGGGAAAAATTAAGAAAATCTGAGCAAAGCTTATTTTCTTCTTCTAAATCTTGTATATGTAGTATATGATTTTCTATTTGTACTTGCTATTTAAAAACAATGTATTTATAATGACTGAGGTCACCATGCTGTTTTATATACAAACATGCCCAGTATTTATAACCACAATGACTGAATTTCTGCCAATGTCTATAAGCGTTAAAGCAACCATCAAAAATGTATTAATAAGGCATATATTATTAATAAGGTATAATACAGTAGATACTAAACTCATGCCTGGAGTTTTATTCTGGATGAGATAATGTAGTAGAGTAGGAAGAGAATGAGTTTGGCAAGCAGTTTGAAGCCAGATGGCGGAAAGTTTTAAATGCTCTGCTTAAAGGCTTAAATTGTTTCTCTTGTGCCTTGTCTTTTGATTTCTTTCTCCTCACGTGCTGCCTTTGTGACCTTCAGAAAGCAAGTTAACCTCACTGAGACTGTCTCTTTATCTGTAACATGGAAGTGGGAATCCCGTATTGTGGGTGTGCTGGGGGAATTAACGGAGATAAAGCACGTGGCTGAGGCTGGCACACCATGGCCGCTCAATAGATAATTGGTCTTAGTATTTTTTTCTAGAAATGAAATGCTGCCTTCTGTTCTTCCTTATTAACCAGTTTTGCACGTCACTGTTACATCTCATACCTTACTAATGTTTGGTGGGTTCTTAGGAGAACCTTCTTATTTCCTTGTGGTATTTTGGGGAACTCTAGAAAAACCACTATAGAATTTATCAAAATGGAAAAATAGCATGGATTGACAAAAAAGGGCAAAAGGAGTTAAAAGGATTAGTGTGTCAACTCCTTGACTTTCTGGAGATCCTTTTTTTTAAAATTATTTTTATTTTTCCAAAACGTAGCCACTGCCTTTGTGTCTTGTTCCATGACCTGTGTCTTGTTCCAATTATTTATGCAAATGAAGATAACTGTTTTCCTATGAAAGCTTGGTGAAAGGATGCTATAGAAAAATCCAGTGCATTTTCATTATTGCTTGCTCAACAGCAATACTGTTTTGTAGCAAGAAGAAAATAATTTTGCAAAATGCTCCCCCACCCCCACATGAAAAGTAAAAAGTACATAATATCATGTTTGTGTTGAAACTTTTTCTTCCAAAATGTCATAACCCCATACGAAAGAGAATTAAAATCCCGTTATTTTAATTTACATCTAGCCACAAGATAAGTAAAGTTATCATTGAAATTCTAATTAAATGGGATGATTGACTAAGGTAGCACATCAAAGAAGAGAAGTGAATATGATAAGTCGAAGACTTATTAATTAGTCTGCGTGGAAGAAATTCCAGGGATGTCAAGCTGAGCCTGCTGCAAGGAGAAAAAAAGCAGACAAGAAAACGTTCGTTTCTTTGAAGTTAGGAACTGAGATAGTGATGGAGGTAATTGCGTCTGACTGGATCCAGTAATGAAGAGCTGTAAATCAGACCGCAGAATCGAAAGGAAGATTCAAGTAACGAATGTGGCTGCCTCCCCCTGCTGTGAAGAAACAGAATGCAGAGCGCACTAATTGACCCAGCCTATTTCCCAGTAGTTCTCTGTTATTATTTATTAATTTTTAATTTCTGAATTATTTACGTCCTGGGAAATTATTCTTGACAGCCTGTTAGGCGTGCCAAAGTTAATGGAGGATGAAAGGACTGGTACCAGAATTAGCAGGGATGTAGTCACAGGCTACTGGATTTAATGATTTTGGAAAGAAAAATTGATTTCACACAGCGTGTCACTTTATACTACTTTAGGGATACACCAGCTATTTGATTAATTGAGGAATAACCAATTCAAAGTATATTTGAAGTGTAAATGAGTCACAGTGCTCAGCTGTTTACTTTTCTCTCTTTCTGAGAGATCTGAATTTTCTTCAAGCTGATGATTAAAAGCCGATGAAGACACACTTGCATGCTTTGAATGCGCACCTGTTTGATTCGTATTAAACTCAGAAGGGAGGAAAACCCTGAAGTACAGGAGAAGATAGTTTCACTTATTTTTTTCTCCATTCTAATCGCTTTATGTGATTTCTTTCCTCCAGCATATAGCACAGCAGTAGTTGCAATCTGCATCCCTTAAGAACGAGGCTCAAGAAAGTTTCTCATTTGCTTTATGACCTGTGAGCCCAATCAGAAAGAAGCAGTGCTTGCTAGTGAATAGAAGAACCAAGTAGAAAAGATGTATTAACAGAAAACAATGACTTTAGTGAATAAGGGAAGAGGATTAATCTATTAGGAAAATGAGGCAGAAATATGCCATCGCCATCCAGGCTAAAAGCCCTGTGTCATTTCTGTCTTCTCCCTTTGCAGGCTCCCTCATTAGCCACCCTCTTTGTTCAGCTATCTTTGGCCTAGTCCTCTAACTGGTTTTCTTAGATCAAGTCTTCCTCTTCCATTATATTCTTTCTCGGTGGTTCTCAAATTTTAATGTGCAAACGAATTGCTTGGGGCTCTTGCTACTGTACAGGTTTAGATTCTGTGGGTCTGGGATGGGGGCCTGACATTCTGCATTTCTAGTAGGCTCCCAGGTAAAGCCCATGCTTCTGGTCCCTGACCACTCTCTGAGCAGCAAGGTTCTACAAAACTCTGACAGGCACATTTTCTTTAAAACACTGATTTTAACCATGTAACTCTCTCATTCAGACACTTTAAGTGATTTTCAGTGCCTACAGTTACATAAAGATTCCTTAGCGTGGCATTCAAGGTCTTCCTAATATGACCACAACCTGCCCTTGTAGGCACATCCTATACTTTCCCATCTCCAGGCTTTTCGTTTTGTTTTTTCTTCTTTGTGAAACACCTTTGTCTTTGGAAATTCTACCAGTGCCTCAAGGCGTATTTCAAATTCCACATCCTCGATGTTGGCCCACTGAATAAGACATGAGCTGTCCTTCAAACTCTTCCTCTCATACCTTTTTACTTTTTTTTTTTTTTTTTTAACTGGTCTCTTGAGAAAGGACAGATGTTTTACCTCTTGCTATGTGGTATCTTCAGTCTCATATAATTGCTATTAATATTGCAATTTCTCCCTGTTCACATACAAAATTGTGAGTTATGTAAGAGTAGGGACTGTTCCTTGTCTTTGTATTTTCCCCAAGTGCAGGTGCAGAGCACAGAGTATGTATCTCACAAATATTTCAGTTAAACTGAACTATGTAAGAACATTCTCTCCATGGTCATTCCTACTCTTGCAAATTTGCAGCATCTCTGAAATCCTTCAGAATAGCTCACAGATCCTGATTTTTTGCTAATTTATTCATTCATCAACTTACCCATTTAGTCATAAGCATTTGAGGGTTCTTTTTGTGTCAGTGCAGTGTGAGGGACTGGAAATATTGAAGTAAAACAATAGTCTTTCACTCCTAAGCTCCAATGATCCCCCCTCCCCACATTTATGTCCTGCTCCCCGACTTCTATATGTACTAATGTCAACCCCCAAATATAAATTATATAAGCAATAATTCTGGCTGGGCACGGTGGCTCACGCCTGTAATCCCAGCACTTTGGGAGGCCGAGGCAGGTGGATCACTTGAGGTCAGGAGTTCAAGAACAGCCTGGCCAACATGGTGAAACCCCATCTCTACTAAAAATGCAAAAATCAGCTGGGCATGGTGGCAGGCACCTGTAATCCCAGCTGCTTGGGAGACTGAGGCACAAGAATCGCCTGAACCCAGAAGGTAGAGGCTGCAGTGAGCTGGAATCACGCCACTGCCCTCCAGCCTGGGTGACAGAGTGAGACTCTATATAAAAAAAAAATGAAAATAAAAATAAATTATATAAGCAATAATTCATATATATTTTTAAAAACCAAAATTCTTCCTGAAAATTCTTGTAACTGTTGTAGGCTCAAGCACCATTCCCTCAGAATATGGACTTCCATGAATCCTGCGAGACTTTCTGCTGAATCTGGACCTTACATTCATTTTCCTCTCGAAAGGATTTAAAAACCCTTAAAGCCTTGGCCATTCACTACACTACATTTCTCACCTCACCCCCACCCCTCAGCACCCGTTTTTCAGCCTTACATCAGTTCTCAAACGGTTGCTTCTACCTGATCTAATCTCTCTGAGGGGAGGGCACTTCAACATATTTAGAAAACTTACCCCTTCATTTCTTCTGTCCTCTTATTCTGTCTGTTCTATTTGTGTTTCATGCCCCTTACCCTACTCTGATTTCCAGCCTTAATCCCTATACCGTACCAAATGCAGAGGGAAAAAACATTTTTTAAAAACTTCTAATTTTGTATCTTTCATAAAGATTCAGTCAAGAATAAACCACAACGAGCACATGTGACACAAAGTGTGTGACAGGGAAATGTCCAGGAGTCTAATTGTCTAAACTAATTAAAAGAGACCAAAAAATTATATCATGATTCTTTAGTTGCAGGCAACAGAAGCCAACTCTGGGTAACAAGCAAAAAGGGAAGGAGAAGGATGCAAGGGCTGCTCAGAGAATAGATAATATTATAAATATTAATGACAATAATATGAGACTGAAGATACCACATAGTAAGAAAGAGGTAAAACATTTGTCCTTTCTCAAGAAACCAGTTACAAAAAAAAAAAAAAAAAGTAAAACAGGTATGAGAGGAAGAGTTTGAAGGAGAACTCATGTCTTACTGAGTATGAGAAGGTTAGAATAGCCAACCTTGATTCGGGTTCTCCTTGAATCCTGGCTGTTCAGCTTTTCCTCCACTGATTTTTACCAGTGAAAGCCAAGGAACTCTAACTGATACAAGAGACAGTTGCAATAGCAGGTGCTCAGTAGAGGTTTGCTCATCATCTATGTGGTTTATCAGGTATGAGCAGGTGAGTTTTTACTCTTTCACAGCTCTAGAAGATTTACTAAGAAAAACATCCTTAAAGAAAAGGCAGTCAGAGAAAGTTCTAATGGCAATATTTATTAATACTACTTAAAAGGCCAGACTCTGTAGCTGCTGAGATGAAGCAAAGCGAAAGTAAAGAAACTTTTGTTGGGATGTCTTAGGCTGATATATTTATATCACCATACGAATGAGTGATTCAACCTACTAGTTATTAAGGAATGTTACAAAGCAAAAGCAATGTGGTTCTGGTGTAAGGATAGACAAATGGAACAGAGGGAGAGTTCAGAAATAGATCTGTATGCATATGGGAATTTGATATACAATAAATGTGGTAAAAACTGGAAAAGAATGCCTTGTTTAGAATGTAGTATTGGGAAAACTGGCTCACATCTGGAGAAAAAGCTGGACTTTTACATTACACTATACAAAGACGGACTCTGAATGAATTAAAGACCTAAATGAGACAGGTAAGTATTCAGAATCAGTAGAAGAAAATAAAGAATTATCTTTGTGAAGTTTATTAAACCATTGAAGTACAAACAATAAGTGAAAAATTGATGATTTAGCTACATTAATGTAAGGCATTTTGTTCAGCAAAGGATACCAAAAACAAAGTTAATAGACAAGGAGAAGATAGTTGCAACATCCAAAACAAAGGATAATATTTACATCAGTGCTGTCCACTAGAAATAAAATGTGAGTCACATATATAATTTAAAATTTTTAGTCACATTAAAAAGTAAAACCATTCTGGCCAGGCATCGTGGCTCACGCCTGTAATCCCAACACTTTAGGAGGGTGAGGTGGGTGGATTGCTTGAGCTCGGTTCAAGACCAGCCTGGGCAACATGGTGAAACCCTGTCTCTACAAAAAATAAAAATAAAAATTAGGCATGGTGGCTCGCACCTGTAGTCCCAGCTACTTGGGGGGCTGAGGCTGGAGGATCACTTAAGCCCAGGAGGCAGAGATTGCAGTGAGCTGAGATTGCACCACTGTACTCCAGCCTCGGCAACAGAGTGAGAACCTGTCTCAAACAGAAAAAAAAGAAATGGATAAAGTCATTGTTGCTGATTTTTATTATGAAGAGTTTCAATTTCAACATAAATTGTTGTTCCTGTCTGGCTAAATCACAAATATGTTCTTCCTTTCTTTTGGAGTTTAAAATTTAGCTTGTTCATATGTAGCGTGATATCTGTGAGAAAACATAAATCATATTATCATTTTGTCTTTGATTATTGAATATTCCTTCCAATTCAGGAACGTGTTAAATTGGAGTTAAAAGTATTTTCTAAAAATTCTTCCACAACTCTATCAGTGAGCACAGGCAGAGAACACAAGATTACGAAAATCATGGTCTTCTATTTCTTTCAAAAGTTCCATAACTTGGCAATGATTTATAGCATTAGTGTATAGATACTAAATAACATTTATTTATTTATTTATTTATTTATTTATTTATTTATTTATTTATTGAGATGGAGTCTCACTCTGTAGCCCAGGCTGGAGTGCAGTGGCGCGATCTCAGCTCACTGCAACCTCCGCCCCTCCAGGTTTAAGCAGTTCTCTGCCTCAGCCTCCGGTGTAGCTGGAATTACAGGTGCACGCCACCATGCCTGGCTAATTTTTTGTATTTTTAGTAGAGACAGGGTTTCACCATCTTGGCCAGGCTGGTTTTGAACTCCCGACCTCATGATCCACCCGCCTCAGCCTCCCAAAGTGCTGGGATTACAGTGTGAGCCACCACACCCGGCTATTTATTTATTTATTTTGAGACAGTCTTGCTGTGTCACCCAGATGGGAGTGAAGTGATGCAATCTCGGCTCACTGCAACAACTGCCTCCCGGGCTCAAGCGATTCTCCTGCCTCAGCCTTCCTAGTAGCTAGGATTACAGGTGCCCACCACCATACCTGGCTATTTTTTTGTATTTTTAGTAGAGACCGGGTTTCACCATGTTGGCCAGGCTAATCTCGAACACCTGACTTCAGGTGATCTGCCTGCCTCGGCCTCCCAAAGTGCTGGGATTACAGGTGTGAGGCACCACGCCTGGCCCTAAATGACTTTAAAGTAATTGTACTCCATAACACTTTTCATACAGTGTGCTTTAAAAAACTGAGCACAGAGATTTTCAGTACATATCACACAGTGGAACAAAGCAATAAATAAAAATCTCTTGTCTTCCCATACCAACAAATCTGGATTTTTACCTAACATAGATGGGCCACCATCTGTCATTACAGGCACAAATTCTTCTTTGATGGTTATAAAAGATGAAAAACTACTCCAGAAATTTACATGTTTTTAATTCCAATTTAATAAAACTTCATAATTTTGGAAGTCCTTTGAGACACAAATATACCCAAAGTATTAATAGACATTGTCTTTTTTTTGAGATGGAGTCTCACTTTGTAGCCCAGACTGGAGTGCAGTGGTGTGATCTTAGCTCACTGTAACCTCCACCTCCCAGGTTTAAGTGATTCTCCTGCCTCAGCCTCCTGAGTAGTTGGGTTTCCAGGTGCCTGCCACCATGCCTGGATAATTTTTTTTTTTTTTTTTTTTTTTTTAAGTAGAGGTGGGGTTTCACCATGGTAGCCAGGCTGGTCTTGAACTCATGACCTAAGGTAATCCACCTGCCTTGGCCTCCCAAAGTGCTGGGAATACAGACGTGAGCCACCATGCCCAGCTGACATTGTCTCTTATATCACATCATCTGAAAAGTACTTGTAATTTTTTGAATTGTTAATCAATTGATCTTTGATACTGTGTTGTTAGAAAGTTCTTGTAATCTGTGAGCCATTGTTTAATGGCTTAGTTGAAGGTCTTTCACTTTTTGTAAAATATCTTTTTTAGTCTTTTTCTCATAATTTTCTAGCAAAATTTCCACAACTGAAATAATTTGTTTTACTGTCTGACTAAAAATAACTTTCATTTTTCATCCCTCCCTTTCCCCTCCCTTCCTCCCTCCCTCCCTCCCTTCCTTCCTTCCTTCCCTCCTTTCTTCCTTCCTTCCTTTTCTGTTTCCTTCCTTCCCTCCCTCCTTTCTTTCTGTAAGAATCCAACACATTGTTTAGCTGGCTAAAATTACAAGCTCAGGGGCCAGGTGTGGTGGCTCATGCCTGTAATCCCAGCATTTTGGGAGGCTGAGGTGGGTGAATCACCTGAGGTCAGGAGTTTGAGACCAGCCTGACCAACGTGGCAAAATTCCATCTCTACCAAAAAATATAAAAAAATTAACCAGGCATAGTGGTGTGCACCTGTAGTTCCAGCTACTCGGGAGGCTGAGGAATGAGAATCGCTTGAACCTGGTAGGCAGAGGTTGCAGTGAGCCAGGATCGTGCCACTGCACTCCAGCCTGGGCAACACAGCAAGACTTTGTCTTAAAAACATAAATAAAATAAAATAAAATTATAATCTCAGATCCTGTTAAGAACCATAAAGGATTTTTTGGTCATATATTCAACTCCTATTTTGAACTACAATTTTGATTCTTTTTTGACTTCCAAGAGGAAATGTCTTATCAAATTCATTATGTATTTACTTAAAATGTCTCTCAATATTGTCTAATTTATTGCTTAAAATATTTTTTACACACAAATAGCTTTTTTCATTTTGCTGTGTTACAGCAAATTGCAGTTTCCATTCATCGTAGAATTTGTGACATGCTTTCTTTAAGTCCTTTTCTTTTAATAGCCCAGTTGTAGTACTAGTTTCTGTATCTCCATTTTATTCTGCATTAGTGATATGCATTCATTTTATATTTAAATTTGGTTCATTTTTAAGCTATAAAAATGATTTTATTATAGTTACAATACTAGGTTTAAATTTAATTTCTTCTCAGACAAAGGAAGCTAAGAGAATTACCAGTCAACCTACCTTTAAAGAATGACTAAGGATATTCTTCAAAGGAAATGATAACAGCAGGCATGGAACTTTAGAAAGAAAGAAAGAACAATGGAATGAGAAAAAATAGGGTAACTGTAATAGAACATTTTTTATCTCCTGAGTTTTAAAAATTATGTTTAATGGTTTAAATTTGTTTCCTATTGCTGCTTTAACAAGTAACTGCAAAACACAAGGGCTTAAACAATACAAATGTATTATCTTACAGTTCTAGAGATCAGAAGCACAAAATGAGTCTCACTAGGCTAAAATCAAGGTGTCAGCAGGGCTGCATTCCTTCTGGAGACTCTAGGGGAGAGTGCATTTCCTTGTGTTTCCCATTTTCTAGAGGACATCTGCTTTTATTGGCTCATGGCACCTTTTTTACATTTTCAAAGACAGCAATGTTGGTTGAGTCCATCTCACACTCACACTGCTACCCCTCTGGTTTTCTTTTTTGTCTTTCTCTCCCACACTTATGTATGTCTGTCTGTCTGTCTGTCTGTCTGTATATTTGTGTGAGATGGAGTCTTGCTATATTGCCCAGATTGGCCCGGAACTCCTTGGCTCAAGCAATCCTCTCACCTCATCCTCCCCAGTAGCTGGGACTCTGGGCATAGGACTGGCTGCTCTTCCACTTTTATGAATCCTTATGACTATATCGGGCTCCCCTTGATAGTATAGAATAATCTATTTTAAAGTCAGCTGATTAGCAGCCTTAATTCCATCTGCTACCTTACTTCCCCTTTGCCACATAACCTATTAACTGTTTTGGGGGATTAGGATGTGGACATCTTTGAGGGTGGGCATTATTCTGCCCATCACAAGATTAAAAAATTATAATACCAATTGGATGTGGTATTCAATGTATGTGGAGGAAATACTTAAGACATTATGTTTAAGAGGTGGGGAGGGATAAATCGCTAGGGTATTAGTTTGAATAAAAAAAGCCACGTATAGGTTGTATACCATATGATTTCATTTTTCTAACATTTTGAAATGACGAAGTTTTAGGAATGGATATATATTGCCAGGATAAACGGCTGCCAGAGGGTGGGGGTGGGGGAAGGTAGGAGGATGTGGTTATGAGAACAACACAGAGGATCTCTGTGTTTTGGAACTGTTGAATATCTTGATTGTAGTAGTGGGTACATGACTTACACAGGTGATAACATTGTATAAAACAATATATAAACACATAATAAAAATAAAAGACAAAAACAAAACAATATATAAACACACAGACACACAAATGAATACTAGTAAAATTAAGACATCTGAATATAATCAGTAGATTGCATCAATTTCAATATCCTGCCTTTTATGATTATTTGATAATTTCTGAAGGGATGGGAAGTAATGGATTTAATTTGTACATTATTCCAAGTTTCTCTGCAGACTGCAGGATATTTTAGGATATTAGTCATCTTGTTAGTCTAGAATCTTAAAAAGTGGTTGACAGAGGTGGGAGGGAGGTGGATGTGGGTGTAAAAGGCATCAGGTGGACTCCCTGTCATGTTGGAACTGTTCAGCATCTTGACTGTGGTGGTGGATACACAAACCTGCACAGAAGATAAAAATATATGGAACTTGGCCGAGCGCGGTGGCTCACGCCTATAATCCCAACACTTTGAGAGGCCGAGGCGGGTAGATCACCTGAGGTCAGGAGATCGAGACCAGCCTGGCAAACATGGTGAAACCTGTCTCTACTAAAAATACAAAAATTAGCCAGGTGTGGTGGCAGGAGCCTGTAATCCCAGCTATTCGAGAGGCTGAGGCAGGGGAATGGCTTGAACCCGGGAGGCGGAGGTTGCAGTGACCCGAGATTGTGCCACAGCACTATAGCCTGGGCAACGGAGGGAGACTCTGTCTCAAAAAAAAAAACAAAAAGAAAATGTATGTATATGTATATGGAACTTAATATATATATATGTATATGGAACTTAATACATCACACACATGCAAATGATTCCAACAGGGGAAATCTGAATATGATATGTGGGTTGTATCAATGTCAGTATCCTAGTTTTACTGTTATGATACAGTTTTGTAAAGTTTTACCATTGAGGAAAACTGGAATCAGCATATAAGGAATCTATCTCTATTATTTCTTACAACTGCATGTGAATCTACAATTAGCTGAATAAACATTTCAATTTAAAAAAGTGAGAGAGTGAAGGGACCTAATGGAAATAAGGTTTCTACACTCAAAGTGGTAAAATATCAACGCTGTTAGACTGTGATAAATTTTGCAAGTGTATTGTAATACCTAGGGAAACCATTAAGAAAACTATTCAAAGAAATATACTCAAACAACTAGAAAGTGAAAATGTAATTCTAAAACATTTTCAAGTGACCCACAGAAGGGTGAGAAAGAGGAAACAGAGGAATGAAAAACAGAGGGAACAAACAGTAAACAATTAATAAAATAGCCAACTTAAGCCCAGCATACCAATCATTACTTTGAATATAACTAATCTAAATATGCTAATTAAAAGGCAGAGATTGGCAGTGTGGATAAATTTAATTATCAAAGATGTTTTAAGTAGGTATCACTATGACTCTTGCTGTTTGCATAAAATATTCAAATAAACACATTACAATGTTACATAGTTCATAGAAAAAAATCATTCAAACCAAATCAGTCCATTGACACTGGCTACATTGGTGATGTTTTTATGTATAATACATAAGAATATGTTATGTATAATACATAAGAAATAGTACATAAGAATATTTTTATGTATAGTATGTAAGAAATTATGTATAATATATATAATGTATAATATAAGAAAAATGTGCACTATAATAAAACAATAACAATATCTTAATATAACAGTTAAAGTAAAATGTACATTTACCAAAATGCTGCTTGAGTTTTAAATTTAAATTAAATGGAATGAAATGAAAAATTCATTTCTAGCTGCATTTCAAGTGCTCAATAGTCACAGACCCAGTGTAGACATAGAAATCCCATATAACAAAAACAACCCAAAATTTAAAAAAAATGAAAATGTGTAAAGCATGTTAATAGGTAATTCAGTGACAAAGACATTCACTAGTAATCTGAAAGTTAATTAAAATTCTACGTGGGTTCTGAAAGCTTTTACCCTTAAGTAATACATATCAGTTCAACTCACATTTCCTCCACCAAAGCAGTTTCTTCGTCACACTTATCATCAAGGATAAAGTAAGTAGCTAGGAAGTGCCGTCCTACTCTGTGCTGAGCAAAACGTCTGGAAGTATTTGGAGAATAGCATTATTATCTGCACAAGCCACATATGAATTTTTTTGTTATATTTGTTTTTGTTTTTGTTTTTTTTGAGACAGAGTCTCACTCTGTCGCCTGGGCTGGAGTGCAGTGGTGGGATCTCGGCTCACTGCAAGCTCCACCTCCCGGGTTCACGCCATTCTCCTGCCTCAGCCTCCCGAGCAGCTGGGAGGGACTACAGGAGCCTGCCACCAAGCTTGGCTAATTTTTTTTTTGTATTTTTAGTAGAGACAGGGTTTCACTGTGTTAGCCAGGATGGTCTCGATCTCTTGACCTCATGATCCACCTGCCTCGACCTCCCAAAGTGCTGGGATTACAGGCGTGAGCCACTGTGCCCAACCTGTTATATTTTATATTTGTGAAGTGGAGAATTGAAAGCAATCTAGCTGTCTCTTACCAGGTTGTTTTTTTTTTTTTTTTTTTTTTTTTTTTTTTTTTTTTTAGATGGAGTTTTCCTCTTATTACCCAGGCTGGAGTGTAATGGTGCGATCTCAGCTCACCGCAACCTCCGCCTCCCGGGTTCAAGCGATTCTCCTGCCTCAGCCTCCTGAGTAGCTGGGATTACAGGCATGCATCACCCCACCCGGCTAATTTTGTATTTTTAGTAGAGACAGGGTTTCTCCATGTTGGACAGGCTGGTCTTGAACTCCCGAACTCAGGTGATCCGCCCGCCTCGTCCTCCCAAAGTGCTGGGATTGCAGGCATAAGCCACCGCACCTGGCTGGCACTTTTAATTTGTGTTAATTATTGCTACCATTCATTGAGAGCTTAATTTGTGACTCACTGTCCTAAGATTTTGCATTTAAATGTTTTAATTTTTTGAGATGGAGATTCACTCTTGTTGCCCAGGCTGGAGTGCAATGGTGCAATCTCAGCTCATTGCAACCTCCGCCTCCTGGGTTCGAGCATCGGCCTCCCAAAGTGCTGGGATTACAGGTGTGAGCCACCGCACCTGGCCAAGATTTTGCATTTATTAATCACATTTAATCACCCTATACATCCATGAGGTAGATATAGTGCTAATTTTCCTTGTATCACATTAAGGAGTAACTTGCCGAGGATCACTCCTCTGTTAAGTGGCAGAGCTGGAACTTGAACTCACTATTTCTGACTTTATAACCCATGCCCTTTTATCCTTTAGGCTGTACTGCCTCTTTTGATCAGTTTGCCCTATTCATGGTTATGCATGCTGATGGAGACTGCTTTTGAAGCTGCTTTATTGAAGGAGCAGGAGAAGAGTAAGAACGTTGGAGAGGACTAAGAAGACAGGAAAGAAAGAAAAGCAAAAGTAAGATAGAGGTCAGTGAGAAATGAGTGACAAAATGGGTTTTGGTTACCTCACAGGTTTTTTAAATTTCACAGGGCTCTATGCTGTCTTTGTCCTTCGGTCCTCCAGATTTCTTGCTGGTGGCTCTCCTTGTCTGAACACAACCACAGGGCACGTGAATCTGTGATACAATCCATAATGGTCGACTTCCCATGACACAGATTAGAGTGCAGAAAAAACTCCAGCATGTTTTCTTCTTTCTTAATTCTTTTTTTCCATTAATGTTGGTGGGAGCATATCCTTACTAGCTTCTTGAGAAAGAGTACACTGGAATTAAGTTTTTGAGACCCTGATTGTCTGAAATTTTTTTTTTTTTCTTTTGTTGTTGTTTTTGTTGTTTTAAGACAGAGCCAAGGGCTGGGCGCGGTGGCTCATGCCTATAACCCCAGCACTTTGGGAGGCCGAGGCGGGCGGATCACCTGAGATCAGGAGTTCAAGACCAGCTTGATCAACATGGAGAAACCCCATCTTTACTAAAAAAATACAAAATTAGCCAAGCATGGTGGCACATGCCTATAATCCCAGCTACTCGGGAGGCTGAGGCAGGAGAATTGCTTGAACCTGGGAAGTGGAGGTTGCTGTTAGCCGAGATGGCACCATTGCACTCCAGCCTGGGCAACAAGAGCGAAACTCTGTCTCCAAAAAAAAAAAAAAAAAAAACCGAGCCAAGCTGGATGCAGTGGCTCACATCTGTAATCCCAGCATTTTGGGAGGCCAAGGCAGGTGCATCACTTGAGGTCATGAGTTCAAGACCAGCCTGGCCAGCATGGTGAAACCCTGTCTCTACTAAAATACAAAAATTAGCTGAACATGGTGGTGCGCACCTGTAATCCCACCTACTCAGGAGGCCGAGGTGAGAGAATCACTTGAACCTGGGAGGCAGAGGTTGCAGTGAACCTAGATCACGCTACTGCACTCCAGCCTGCGTGACAGAACGAAACACGCCTGTAATCCCAGCACTTTGGGAGGCCAAGGCGGGTGGATCACCTGAGGTCAGGAGTTCAAGACCAGCATGGCCAACATGGTGAAACATCGTCTCTACTAAAAATACAAATTTTAGCTGGGCATGGTATGGCACGCACCTGTAATCCCAGGTACTCAGGAGGATTAGGCGGGAGAATCACTCAAACCTGGAAGGCAGAGGTTGCAGTAAGCCGAGATCCCGCCACTGCACTCCAGCCTGGGCGACAGAGCGAGACTCCAACTCAAAAAACAAACAGCAACAACTAAAAAAAACAAGACGGAGTCTCGCTCTGTCGCCCAGACTAGAGTGCAGTGGCAGGATCTCGGCTCACTGCAACCTCCGCCCTCCAGGTTTGAGTGATTCTCCCGCCTCAGCCTCCCAAGTAGCTGGGATTACAAGAGTGTGCCACCATGCCCATGTAATTTTTGTATTGTTAGTAGAGATGGGGTTTCACTATGTTTTGGCCGGGCTGGTCTTGAACTCCTGACCTCAGGTGATCCTCCCGCTTTGGCCTCCCAAAGTGCTAGGATTACAGGCGCGAGCCACAGTGGTTGGCCTGAAAATGTTTTTCTTCTTCCCTCCTGTGTATTTGACAATTTGGCTGAATCTAGAATTGCAGTAGGAATGCTTTAACTCAAGAATTTTTGTTGTTGTTTTTGTAAAGACAGTGTTATAATTGGCAAACAGATTCTTACTGTCCACTGCACAGACAAAATCAATTCACTGAGACCACAGCATTGCAGTAGAGTTTAATTGACATGAGTCTGGCCCATGCAGGAGAAATAGAGTGATCACTCAAATCAGCTACAGCCTTGAAGGTATGGTTTTTATGGTCAATTTGGTGGGTAGGGGTGTAGGGAATGGGTGCTGCTGATTTGTTGGGGATGAAATCATAGGAGTGTGGAGAATGGTCCTTGTATGCTGAGTCAGCTTCTGGGTGAGGACACAGTATTAGTTGAGACCTGAGTCATGAGTGTGGGTGGGGTCAGTCTGAAAAATATTGCAAAAAATAATATAATACTTTTAGGTTTTACAATAGTGATGTTATCTCGAAGAGCAATTGGAGAAGTCACAAATCTTGTGACCTCTGGGCATATGATCCCTGAGCAGTAAGGGATTATAGAAACTACTCCTATGTTTCAGCAGAGTTCAGGTCCCTCCCATAATCCTAACCTTGTAGTTTTACATAAGTTTTACAAAGGTGGTTTTCAGTCCCTGAGCAAGGAAGGGCTTAGTTTTTATTTATTTATTTAGAGACAGAGTTTCGCTCTTGTTGCCCAGGCTAGAGTGCAATGGTGACATCTTGGCTCGCTGCAATCTCCACCTCCTGGTTCAAGCAATTCTCCTGCCTCAGCCTCCCGAGTAGCTAAGATTACAGGCACCCGCCATTACACCTGGCTATTTTTTTGTATTTTTAGTAGAGATGAGGTCTCACCATGTTGGTCAGGCTAGTCTCAAACTTCTGACCTCAGGTGATCCACCTGCCCCGACTTCCCAAAATGTTGGGATTACAGGTGTAAGCCACTGCGCCCGGCCGGAAGGGCTTAGTTTTAGGAAGGGACTATTATCATCCTTGTTTTAAAGTTAAAATACAAACTAAATTTCTCCCAAAGTTAGCTTGGACTACACCTGGGAATGACCAAGGACAGCTTGAAGGTTGGAAGCAAAATGGAGTCAACCAAGGTGGATTTCTGTTACTGTTATAATTTAGCAAAGACATTTTCAGGGTCTTGCTCTATTGCCCAAGCTGAAGTACAGTGGCACAATGATAGCTCACTTAAACTCTTGGGCTCAAGTGATCTTCCTACATTTGTGTTTCAAAGTGCTGGGATTACAGGTGAGCCACTGCGCCTGGACTCAAAAATTTTGAAGATCGGCCAGGTATGGTGGCTCACACCTGTAATCCCAGCACTTCGGGAGGCCAAGGCGGGTGGATCATAAGGTCAGGAGATCAAGACCAGCCTGGCCAACATGGTGAAACCCTGTCTCTACTAAAAATACAAAAATTAGCCAGGCATGGTGGTAGGCACCTGTAATCCCAGCTGCTCGGGAGACTGAGGCCAGAGAATCGCTTGAACCTGGGAGGTGGAGATTGCAGTGAGCCGAGATCATGCCATTGCACTCCAGCCTAGGCAAGAGTGAGACTCCGTCTCAAAAAACAACAAAAAAAAATTTTTTTTCAAGGTCTTTCTCTTGTCTTATTGTAGTTGAGAAATGTGAAGGCATTCTGATTCCTAGTCCTTTCTAAGTAGTCTATTTTTCTCTCTGCAAGTTTATAGGGTCTCTGTCCTCAGTGTTCTGAAATTTCAGTGATGTTCCTTGATGTAGCTCTACTAGAATCTATTTTGCAGGAGCACTTGGCCCTTTTCATCTAGCAAGTCATGTCTTCAGTTATGAAAAATTTTTGTTAAATTATTTTACTAATGATTTTTCTGCTTCATTTTCTTGTTGCTCTCTTCCTGGAATCTTTAATACTCATATGTGAGAACTTCAGGTGTGCTCCCTTTATTTTTCTTGTATCTTCTCTTCTATTTTCCTTCCGTCTTTTTGCTGTTTTCTTAACACTTTCTTGAACTTTATCTTCAACTCTTCTGTTGAATTTTTCTTTTCGGCGATTAGCTGCTCTTTTTATTCTCTGAATTTTCTTTTGACATAGCATCATTTTCTATTTTCACAAAGGAAATATTTTCTCTTGGTATTTTTTTTTTTTTTTTAAGACAGTGTCTTGCTCTGTCGCCCAGTCTGTAGTGCAGTGTCACAATCTTGGCTCACTGCAACCTCTGCCTCCTGGGTTCATGCGATTCTCCTGCCTCAGCCTTCCAAGTAGCTCGGACTACAGGCATATGCCACCATGCCCAGGATGATTCTATTTTTAGTAGAGATGGGGTTTTGCCATGTTGGCCAGGTTGATCTTGAGTTCCTGACCTTAGGTGATGTGCCCATCTTGGCCTTGTCCCAAAGTGCTGAAATTACAGGCGGGAGCACTGCACCCAGCCTCTCTGAGGTTATTAAGAATAGCTTTGTTTGGGCTGGGCACGGTGGCTCACACCTGTAATCCCAGCACTTTGGGAGGCCAAGATGGGTGGATTACCTGAGGTCAGGAGTTCAAGACCAGCCTGGTCAACATGGTGAAACCCTGTCTCTACCAAAAATACAAAATTAGTTGGATGTGGTGGTGCATGCCTGTAATCCCAGTTACTCGGGAGGCTGAGGCAGGAGAATTGCTTGAACCTGAGAGGAGGAGGTTGTGGTGAGCCGAGATTGTACCATCGCACTCCAGCCTGGGCAAGAAGAGTGAAACTCCGTCTCAGAAAAAAAAGAATGGTTTTGTTTGGCCAGGCACGGTGGCCCACTTTGGGAGCTGAGGTGGGTGGATTGCTTGAGCTCAGAAGTTCGACACTAGCCTGGGCAACATGATGAGACCCCCGTCTCCACTAAAAATACAAAAGTTGGAGGTCGGGGGAAAGGAGACAGAGAGCATTAGACAAATACCTAATGCACGCAGGGCTTAAAACCTGGATTACAGGTTGATAGGTGCAGGAAACCACCATGGCACATGTATACCTATGTAACAAGTCTTCACATTCATTACATGTATCCCAGAACTTAAAGTAAAATTTAAAAAAAAAATGCAAAAATTAGCTGGTGGCCGGGCACAGTGGCTCACGCCTGATATCCCAGCACTTTGGGAGGCCAAGGCGGGCAGATCACTTGAGGTCAGGAGTTCGAGACCAGCCTGGCCAACATGGTAAAACCCCATCTCTACTAAAAAAAAATAAATAAAAATTAGCTGAGTGTGGTGGCACACGCTTGTAATCCCAGTTACTTGGGAGGGTGAGTCAGGAGAATTGCTTGAGCCTGGGAGGCAGAGGTTGCAGTGAGCTGAGGTCAAGCCACTACACTCCAGCCTGGGTGACAGAGCAAGACTCTACCTCAAATAAATAAATATATAAATTAATTAAATTAAATTAAAAAAAAAATTAGCTGGGCATGTTGGTGCATGCCTGTGGTCCTGGCTTAGGTGAGAGAATTTCTTGAGCCCAGGAGATCGAAGCTGTGGTGAACCAAGATAGAGCCACTGCACTCCAGTCTGGGCAACAGAATGAGACCTTGTCTCAAAAAAAAAAAAGAATAGCTTTGTTGGAGTTTCCCCCCACCACCACCCGCCACCGTATAGTCTCTGTTTCCTTCCAGTTGCTTTCTTTTGTTTATTGGTTTGGTCTTTATCTTCCATATCTTGTCATCCTTTCTTTATTATTAAGAACAAGGGATTTAAATCATAATTGGTTGCTCTGGGTGCTTCTGTGGAGCTTGTTTACTTTGGATGTCACTGTCAAGTGATCTGGATAGGCTCTTTGTACTTCCAATGTCAATATTTAAAAAATCTTTCCTCCTGGCAGGGCATGGTGGCTCATGCCTGTAATACCAGCACTTTGGGAGGCCCAGGTGGGCAGATCACTTGAGGCCAGGAGTTCGAGACCAGCCTGGCCAACATGACGAAACCCCGTCTCTACTAAAAATACAAAAATTAGCTGGGTGTCATGGTGCATGCCTGTAATCCCAGCTACTCGGGAGGCTGAGGCAGAGAATTGCTTGAACCTGGGAGCCAGAGGCTTCAGTAAACAGAGATTGTGCCACTGCACTCCAGCCTGGGAAACAGAGCAAGACTCCATCTCAAAAAAAAAAAAAAAACACACACACACAAAAAACAAAAAACAAAAAAAAACCCAAAAAACAAAAAAACTTTCCTCCTACGTTGACATTTTTAGCAGAAAACATTCTTCCAGTCTCCTTACTAAAGGAAAATGACCAGGCTTCTGGCATTCTGGAAGCCAAGTGGAGGAAGCAGTGAAAGGTTTTAGCATTCCACATGCATTCAGTCATGCAATCTCTCTGTGTTTGGTATGATGATACATCTTTAATTGTATCTCGTGTCCTGCATTTCCAAGGCCTTCTGCTGTGCTTACTCCTCAGAATAAATTAGGTGAGGAAAGGGCAATGTGAGTGAAGATATAGAGATTTAACCCAATGGAATAGCTTTCACTCAATGTTTATTTTAGCCTCTTCATTATTTTGGCCTCCCCTCTACACCAGTGGTAGGGGTATATGGCACTGCCAGTTGTCAATCTGCTTTTCAGATTTCAAAATTTTCTTTATTCCTTCCTTCCTTCCTTCCTTCCTCCCTGCCTCCCTCCCTCCCTTCTTTCTCTCTTCTTCCTTTCTTCCTTTCCTTCCCTTCCTTCCCTTCCTTCCTTTCCTTCCTTTTCTTTCTTTCTTTCTTCTTCTTCTTTTTTTTTTTTTTTTTTTCTGGAGTCTCACTCTGTCACCTAGGCTGGAGTGCAGTGGTGCGATCTTAACTCACTGCAACCTCCGCCTCCCGGGTTCAAGTGATTCTGCTGCCTCAGCCTTGCAAGCAGCTGGGATTACAGGCGCCCACCACCATGCCTGGCTAATTTATGTATTTTTAGTAGAGACGGGGTTTCACCATTTTGGCCAGCTCCTGATCTCAAGTGATCTGCCCACCTCCGCCTCCCTAAGTGCTAGGATTAGAGGCATAAGCCACTGTGCCCAGCCTTTTTTTTTTTTTTTTTTTCCAGTTTTTTCTTTGTTTTTTAGTTTCTTCTTTTTTGTTTTTGTATTCTTTTTCATGTGAGTTGTGCCTTTTCAAGAAAATCACTTTAACCAAGTTTTAGTGGAATTTTGTAGAGGAGCAAATTTAGATGTGTGGTTTAGTCTACCATCTTAACCCAGAAAACCATTTAGATCTACTTTTGCTCCTTTTAAAATGAATGAAGCAGAAGTTTCAGGATACTGAGATAAAGACCAAAGCGTTCTTCTGTCTTCTTTACTTTCTCTCCATGACAATGTGAAACCATATTTAGATCAAACAAGTGCTCATTTAAGCCCTGTGCTTTTGAGAAAAATAGTTTTGAAAGTTTGAGCAATCTGAGCAAACTTGGCCCTTGGAGCTGCCCCAAAGGAGTTTTCTACAAACCATGACCAAACTTTGTGGACACAGAGGCTGGTTGCTTAAAGAACAGACCTCTTCTAGGTTAGAAATGATAGGTTCCACTGAAAGCAAATTTAAACAACACTATTTCATTTGAGGGAATCTCAATATCTAGGTTTTTCTCTAATAAATACATTAAACAACATACAAGCTTAATTTTTCTTGTGTTACTTATTACACAATTACAGGTGTTACTGAAATATGGATAAATTATCTTTTAGGAAATGTTGACTGAGGACTAACTATGAAGTACAATAAACAGAAAGTCAGAAATACTACCATTCATTTCCTATTTAAAAATGAGAAAAATAAATTATTAATTGTATTGTAAGAGTTATGGATACTTCAGGACTATAAACTGGGAATTTTGCCAAGTGTCTCTCAGACCAACCTTAATTAACACTCATTCACCATTCATTCATTCATTTATTCATTCATTCACTCAAACATGTTTCTTGATCCCCCTATATGCAAGGCTCTGAACTAGTTACTGGACCTCTACCTGTGAACAAGGCAGACCCTGCCTTCTTGGAACTTGTGCTCTGGTAGAATGGAGAAGCATGAAACAAGTAATTGCCACATGATTTACTGTCGTAAGAATATAAGAGAGGGGTCCTTACCTTAATCTCAGGTGTAATGTTTGAGCTGAGATCTGAGAGAGGAGTAGAAGATATTAGGCAAAAAGCAGGCATAGGCTAGGGGGCCTGGAAATCTACCAGACCTAAGTCACAGAACAGTCAGTGTAAATACCCAGAGACATTCCTTGAGACATAGACAGGCACAGACACAGAGAACAAGAGGACTGGGCAGGAAGCAAAGTTCACATCATGATTAGCCGTAATGCTTCCTCAGGAAGACAAGAACTCACGGCAGAAACACAGGGCAGAGAAATTTACCTGCCCAACAGTTTGAACGGTCATCCTGCTTCAACATGACAAAACAAGCCAACGAAAATATTTTACTCAGGACAAGTTTTCAAAAAGTATAAATGCATTTTTTAATGGTTTGGACTTTTATTTGAATATAAAATACAGTCTCTTACTGGTGAATAAGAACAGGATCTATTAAGAGTACCCAAATACCATCTATTATGTTATTTGCTAATGTATTTATACCACTCCCTCAACCCAGTGTTTTTGTTTTGTTTTGTTTTAATCACAATTCAGTGTTAAAAAGATAAAGCTTTTTAAACATTCACTGTTGCTCAAAAGCTGAGTGCATGTGCTGTCCCAGATCATGAGGTTAGTGGTGCTTATTTCAATATTAAATAAAAGGATTCATTTTCATTGAAGCAAGCAGGGAATTAAGCTTACAACTTCAATTACCAATAATTAATTCCCCACACTGCAAGCCATGCAGTTTGCATTTAAACTCCCAATGCCCCAAGGATAAGAAAAATCTATTTTGATCGCTTTTTATTTTCATCATTTAAAGGCGTACATCTTATTTCAATTAGGCACATACATTTCCAGATTATGAGAGAGAACAAATATCCCTTCTAAAAAAAACCCAGGGAATTGTGGGGAGTGGGGGATGGAGGACTTTTAAGCATGACAAAGACATTTCTGAGATATTTTCTTTCTCTTGCTTTTATCGAAAGAGCACCTAATATTGTTGAGAGTTAGCTTCCTCATATCCATGAAGCTATTATTTACAGGCAGATGAATACTTTCCCTAAATTCATTTTTTCTTATGCATTAAGCTATTCTTTGCTGGCTTTTCATTATTTAAGAGAAAGGAAGCAATTGAGCACATGATTTAAAATGAGACAAAATTAAGTCCTGCTCCAAAGCCAACCCCACCAACTCTGGAAGCAGGCATAAGGATGAGAAGCACTCTTCAGAGAGGGAGGCTTGACCTAGCGGTGGGTAAGGGAGACTGAGCTCAACAGGATCTTCCACATTCTTTTGACAAATTCTGAGCAACAGAAAGGAACCGCCAGGGTGTCACCAAAGCAAAGACACAATCAGAGTTGGAGTTCTTAGAGATAAAAAGAGATGCTTGGAATTAGGTTTCATCAGAAAGAGGCAGACCTGTGTGGCATCCAGAAAATCAGTTCTAAGAAGACTCTTCTTTCAAGTTTTAAAGACATTAGGTTTCTTTCAGTCTGTAAGTGCTAACTTTGCCCCAAATAAATCTCATAATTCAGAATACAGTTGACCATGTTACAGTAAAATCTCATTTAAGTGGAACTTAATTAAATGAAACCATAAATTAACTAGAATTAGCTTCTACACTTGACTTTCAGGAATAATAGGGGAATAACTAAAAAAATGCAGTATCAGTCATTTAATAAAAAGTAATACTTACGAAGGCAAGTTCTAAGGTCAGTACATCTTCATCCTAGTCTTCAATCCACAGCTGTACAATGTCCAGACATATCCAGAATCTTGATCTTAGTACCCTACAAGATCTTTAATACAGGAAATAATATACTTTGGTTTTTGTTTGTTTTTTATTTATTTATTTTTGAGACGGAGTTTCCCTCTGTTTCCCAGGCTGGAATGCAGTGGTGTGATCTCAGCTAACTGCAGCCTCTGCCTTTTGGGGTCAAGTAACTCTTGTGCCTCCTGAGTAGCTGGGATTACAGGCCTGTGCCCCGGCTAATTTTTGTATTTTTAGTAGAAATGGGGTTTCACCATGTTGGCCAGGCTGGTCTCGAACTCCTAGCTTCACGTGATCCACCCGCTTCAGCCTCCCAAAAGTGCTGGGATTACAGGCATGATGCACCACACCCAGTCAAAATATTTTTAAAGATTCTATTAAAAAGATTTGAGGGCTGGGTGTGGTGGCTCATGCCTGTAATCCCAGACCTTTGGGAGGCCGAGGTGGGTGGATCACTTGAAGCCAGGAGTTCAAGACTAGCCTGGCCAACATGGTGAAACCCCATCTCTACTAAAAATACAAAATTAGCTGGGCGTGGTGGCGTGCACCTATAATCCCAGCTGCTTGGGAGGCTGAGGCAGGAGAATCACTTGAACTGGGGAGGCGGAGATTGCAGTGAGCCAAGATCGTGCCACTGCACTCCAGTCTGGGTGACAGAACAAGAATCTGTCTCATAAAAAAAAAAAAAAAAAAGGGATAGAGGTTCTGGCTAAGTGAATCTTGATGATTACAAATTTTAATAGCTGTTCAACCTGTTATTCAAGCATTCTGATTAACTTTTTCCAACATTACATAAAAACTTATACATTAAAAGAGAGCCACCTGCCTAATGAAATTCAACCAAAAGTTTCCAAATGCTAAGAGAAAAGGGAAGCCTTTGCTGATATTAGTATACAAAACAGAAACAAAAACAGATTTTATGTCCCGAAGGCCAAGAGCCATATCTACTAAAATCATTTATTTAAGAAGCCTGGCCACTGGCTCTGCATCTGTATGCTTGATGCATTGTTGCTAGCATAGGCAAATATTTCCACCCCAGGAAATCAAATCTAAATAGTATAATAAGCAATGTCTTTTCACAAGACAGACTTTAAAGAAATCATTTCTTATTTTAATGCAAAGTTTTTGTTAATGAATCACTCTAACAGAAAAATCAGGAAATTTATTTTGCTGGGGAATTAAAAGTGACAATATGACATTCATTTCTTGGTTTCTGTCTTTAAATCTTTCAAAATCATGCCTTTAGCAATAAAGGTAAGTAAGTCCTGCATTTAGACACTTTATTACTCCTGTCCCATCCCATCTATAAGACACACCTTCTCTCGTCATTGAAGGCTTTGGCTCCTGTTAATGGTTTACTGAAGTTTTTAGCACAGACAAGCAAATTCTACTCAGGAACTTTATTGTGGTACCATACAAATGTACATTTCCAAGCACAATGGGTATTATTAGCCCAAAATATCCCCGATGGACCACACAGCTCTAAGATTCAGTCTCTTGTCATAGATAGCCAAGGGGGAACAAAGAGAAAAGAGAAGCCTCAAATTGGCTTGGAAAGATAGGCCAACCCCAGGAGGTCTGGGACAAGAAGCAGCTGAATGCCTGACCGGTTTCCCATGACATAGCTGTTCCTGCCTGGGAAGAGGGCAGGGAACACTGGTACCCACTTTATAAGATTCTGTAAATGACAAACTCCTGAAGGCAACAGCCTACCACCAGCTAAAAACATCTGTGGGAACTGAAAACAGACTACATTGGAATGCCAATGAGATCTGCATTGCTTTCCGTTTGGAACCGGAGGCTGTCCCCAAGGTTCAATAGTCAGCCAAAGCATGGAGATGTGTTATTTTTCACAAGGAAAAGAGACACCGTTTATGGCTGCTGTCTGTCACTCAGGCATGTTTGAGTTGTTTTTCCACTAGAGATGATGGTCTCATACTCCCCTGCTGTATGCGCTGTGTTACCAGACTAAGGTTTTTGAGGTGACTACCTAGTTAGGGTACAAATGTTGGTAATGCAAGAGGGAGAATGTTGATTGCTTTTTGAGGAAATAAACCTCTGTTTGGGCCCTCAATAGTGTCAAGCTCAATTGAACTCACTCTATTTAGCATTATCTTCATTTGTTTCATAGAGATTTGAAAATGAAAACAAGTTTGATTATGAAATAAAAAAATACACTAGATATTCACTTGTTTTCAAAAAAGTAAAAAAATTTTACAAACTTTTTTTGTTTTCTTTTCATCATCACAATTTCCTAAGCTGCTGGCATTCCTGGGTAGGTTGACAGAATAAATCAGATAGCCGGTCCATCCGATTCCCTGTTGAGGGAATTTTGTTTAAATTAGTGGTGTTTGAAATTCAGCATTTCTTAAAACGGTTTACAGGTTTCTTCTTCTTCTTCTTTTTTTTTTTTTTTGAGATGGAGTTTCGCTCTTGTTGTCCAGGCTGGAGTGCGATGGCACGATCTTGGCTCACCACAACCTCTACCTCCCAGGTTCAAGCAATTCTCCTGCCTCAGCCTCCTAACTAGCTGTGATTACAGGCATGCACCACCACACCTAGCTAGTTTTTATTTTTAGTAGAGACGGGGTTTCTCCATGTTGAGGCTGGTCTTGAACCCCTGACCTCAGGTGATCTGCCCACCTCGGCCTCCCAAAGTACTGGGATTACAGGTGTGAGCCACCGTGCCCGGCCTTACAGGTTTCTTCTTAATATGTCTTCTCTATCCTATCACGTTTTCTTTGTTACTCTTTGTTGGACCCAATTATTCTCTTGCAGTCCAGTGAATGAACACTATGAAATGAAAGTTTAGAGAGGTCAAGTGACTTGTCCATGGTCACACAGCTACTTAATGACATAACTGAGGCTTGAATTTATATTGCTTATTTGTTAGTTCAGGCAGGATTATTTTCTGTTACCAAGCTACTTCTGAGACTATAAATAGTTGTGGTAGTTAAGATGGATTTTTTTTTTTTTTTTGAGATGGAGTCTCGCTCTGTCACCCAGGCTGGAGTGCAGTGGCCAGATCTCAGCTCACTGCAAGCTCCGCCTCCCAGGTTTACGCCATTCTCCTGCCTCAGCCTCCCGAGTAGCTGGGACTACAGGCGCCCGCCACCTCTCCCGGCTAGTTTTTTTTTGTATTTTTAGTAGAGACGGGGTTTCAGCATGTTAGCCAGGATGGTCTCGATCTCCTGACCTTGTGATCCGCCTGTCTCGGCCTCCCAAAGTGCTGGGATTACAGGCTTGAGCCACCGCGCCCGGCCAAGATGGATTTTTTTTTCTCCTTAATGAATTTCAAAAATGAAGAAATATCTCTTTTATCTTTTTCTCCAGGATCTTCAGTACAAGGGTAAGCTCTATTAATGTGCTTAGCATAATAGATGATAGGTTTTCTTGGCTTTATATCTGCCCTTATACCTCCATTCTCATTAACAACAGCCCCTCCCAAAGTGTTAAAAGTAGTCTTTTAAATTTGCAACAAATATGATTAAAGGATTGAAAAGTAAAGCTTATGAAGGAGAACAAGGGATGATCTAGTGGTCTTCAAGGATTCAGAAAGTCATGGGAAGGTTAATGTATTCCTCTCTATTTTCAAAAAGGACAACTTTCAAGTAGATGGCTTCTAATTATAGCTGCAATAAAATCAGATTTTATTTTAAAATATTACTTGTGTCCACCTATAGGAATAGAGGAAATTATGTTTAAGAAAGAACACCACAGGAATGATTTCTTCCATGTTGGAGTGAACGTTGGTATGCATTGATAAAACAGTTCATACATTTTGCCTCGAAAATACTGCACCACAGCTGGGCGCGGTGGCTCACTCCTGTAATCCCAGCACTTTGGGAGGCTGAGGTGGGAGGATCATGAGGTCAGGAGTTCGGGACCAGCCTAACCAACATGGTGAAACACCATCTCTACTGAAAATACAAAAGTTAGCTGGCTGTGGTGGCATGCGCCTGTAATCCCAGCTACTCATGAGGCTGAGGCAGGCGAGTCACTTAAACCCAGGAGGCCGAGGTTGCAGTGAGCCAAGATGGTGCCACTGCACGCCAGCCTGGACAACAGAGCGAGACTCTATCTAACAACAGCAACAAAAAACCCAACAACAACAACAACAACAACAACAAACCCCCAAAAACTGCATCTCTCCCAATACCCATGGTTTGGTATTGTATGGTTTTTACACTGCGAAAGGGGGAATGCATGGTTTTTACATTGTGAAAGGGGGAAATTTCAGAACCAAGTAGGGCAGGAAAAGGCAGACTCATTTGAAAACTAAATTTAGAACTGTCCTCTGCAGAAGAATATCTTGATGCTTTGTTGTATAATCCAGTGACTTTAGCCCTTTATTTTTAATTTGACAAGAGTCATAGGTCATATAACATCAACTCTTATTGCATAGAAGTCCAAAGAGATAAAGTGACTTAAAATTTCTTGAGATCATAAAACTAGCTAATAACCAAACACAGGCTTGAACTCAGACCTCTTGTTTGCTTACTCCAAAACTCTTCTCACTTTACCGTGCAGAGTATATTAATCATTCCAGTTTCTAAGATAGATGTTATTCCGCTCTGCAGCAGGCTGAACAGTGGCCCCCCAAAATGTCTATACCCTAATCCCTGGAACCTGTGAATATGTTTCATTACATGGCAAAGAGGAATTAGGGTTGCAGATGAATTAAGTTTGCTAATCAGCTGATTTTAAAATAGGGAGACTATCCTGGATTATCGGGTGGGTCCAGTGAAATCACAGGGGCCTTTTTTTTTTTTTGAGACAGAGTCTCGCTTTGTCCCCCAGACTAGATAGAGTGCAGTGGCATGATCTCGGCTCACTGCAAACTCTTCCTCCCAGGTTCATGCCATTCTCCTGCCTCAGCCTCCTGAGTACCTGGGACTACAGGTGCCCACCACCACACCCAGCTAATTTTTTATATCTTTAGTAGAGACGGGGTTTCACTGGATTAGTCAGGATGGTCTCAATCTCCTGACTTCGTGATCCACCCACCTGGGCCTCCCAAAGTGCTGGCATTACAGGCGTGAGCCACTGCGCCCGGCCAATCACAGGGGTCTTGACATGTGAGAGAAGGAGGTAGAAGATTTGGCATCAGAGTGATGTAAGAAATCTTGACTGGCTGTTGCTGGCTTTGACAATGGCATGGCAGTAGTAGCAAAGGAATGTGGGCAACCTCTAGAAACCAGAAAGGCAAGAAAATGGATTTTCCCTGAAAGGTCCCAGAAAGGAAGTGCCCTGCCAACACCTTGGTATTAGCCCAGTGAGACCCACTTTAGACTTCTCATCTCCAGTACTGGAAGAGAATATATTTGTGTTGTTTAAGCCACTGGATTTATGGTACTGCATGAACCAATATTATGGAAATATGTTACAGCAACAATAAATAACCAATACACTTTCAAAAAAGTATTTTTAAAAACCACATGATAACAAAACTCAATAATACATCCTACTGTTTTATTTCCCTAATAGGCCATTTTTTTTCCATAGGTTTTTTAGGGAACAGCTGATATTCAATTATATGAATAAATTCTTTAGTGGTGATTTATGAGATTTTGGTGCACCCATCACCTGAGCAGTAAACACTGAACCCAATTTGTAGCCTTTTATCCCTTACCCCACTTCCCACCCTTTCCCTGAAAGTCCCCAAAGTCCATTGCATCATTCTTATGCCTTTGCATCCTCATAGCTTAGCTCCCACTTATGAGTGAGAACATATGATGTTTGATTTTATTCCTGAGTTACTTCACTTAGAATAATAGTTTCCAATCCCATCCAGGTTGCTATGAATGCCATTAACTCATTCCTTTTTATGGCTGAGTAGTATTCCATCTTATTTATATACCACATTTTCTTTATCCACTCATGGATTGATGGGCACCTGATAGCCATTTTAAGGACTTTACATTATATTTTTATTTATTTATTTATTTATTTATTTATTTATTTATTTATTTATTTATGTTTGTTGGAGACAGGGTCTGGCTCTGTCACCCAGGCTGGAGTGCAGTGGCATGATCACGGCTCACTGCAACCTCCACCTCAGCCTCCCAAGTAGTTGGGACTACAGGCATACGCCACCACACCTGGCTAATTTTTGTATCTTTGTAGAGATGTGGTGTCTCCATGTTGCCCAAGATGGTCTTGAACTCCTGAGCTCAAGCAATCCACCCACCTCAGCCTTCAAGAATGCTGGGATTAGAGGCATGAGCCACCATGCTTGGCCTATCTACTATTTTAAAAAGGAGCTATTATTCCTTTGAGGTCTGATCTTTACCAAGTTGTAGCAAATAACAACAAATATCCAAGGAGAAAACCTAGTATGTATCAAGAACTAGTCTAGATGTTAGATACATAAAACTCATTTAGCCCTTGTCAGAATGTTATGAGGTGGGCTCTATTATCATCCTAACTTTATGGAGAAGACAACCAAGGCACAGAGAAGTCATACAGCTTACCCAAGCTCACAAAGCTGAAAAGTTCCAGAACTGGGATTGAACCCAGACAGTCTGGCTCTAGAGTCTGAACACTGCTGTGCTCTTCTGCTTCTCTCAAATGGTAGTGGCCAAATACATAGAATCTTTACCAAGCGTAGACAGAGATGATCTTGCCTTTTACCCAGGAGATAACCAAAATTGCTTATGGAAATATATATTTTTTCTAATTCACAGGTTTTCCTTTGAAATATTTTTAGCCTTTTCCTGTAAGCTTCTCATGCTGCTACTTAAACTTTTCTCTCTCCCTAGCACTGAGACTGTTTTCATATGTAAATCACCAACAGTTTTATAATCTTGCAGATATTTATTATTCAAGAGCTGATCAACATGTCTGTGGCTTTCCAGCTCAGTTGTCTCTGTACATTTTTGTGTCTTGCCCACTGCAGATCCCATGAACCCATCTACCAGTCTACATGTAGTGAAGGACAGAGAAGGTGAAAATAAAATCTGCAGACTTAGTTACTTGTTAACAACAGCTCTGACAAAAGAGGAGGTTTGTCTGTGGTTGCCTACCATTGATTTTTTTTCCATTTTATTTTTAAATGAAATGTACGCTCTTTGTAGTGCTATGATTTTTATATTTAGACATTTCTTTTAAGTCCCATTTCTAACATAGGTTTATTAATTTGATTCATTCATGCTAAACCACACTCTCCAATATCACAGAGAATCAAGAACTGACTTTAGTCATTTTTTTTTTCAGTTTCTAGACACAGAAAACCAGAACAAATAGTTAAAATCAATTTGTTCTTCTTCAAGGTTTGCTTCCCGTTTTAAATTTGCTTCCCTTTATGCTATAGCCCAGCAATGGAAATAGATTAGTAGTGGCTGATGGATCAGCAGAGACTGTCCAAAGTATTTTTGAAAAGGATTTTGTGGAAAAATATAGGCTCTATGGAAAAGTTTGGTGACCTATTCACTGATGTAGATGTTTATTAGTAGACATAGACGTATGTTTTGGAGGTGAGCTGGGTATTGCAACTGCCACATACTTGCCATCCCTGCTGTAGCAAGTCAAGCGCTACCTCACCGTCAATCCCCACTGAGCACCTGTGCAGAGGAACTCGGGTATGGGTGGCACCATATGTTTCAACATTACCATGTTTCTGAGTCTTCAGAGTTTTCAGGAACAAATAATGGAAACCATATATAACCACATAGAAGACATTATGTGAGTCTCTAAAATATAGCCAAAATGGATTGAATTAGGATTAAATTAAATACAGAGAGTTTTGGGCTTCAAATAACATTTTACCAACTCGAAGGATTGTCAGATAATGCAGAAAGTCATTGGGAGCTGGTTTAACCTTTCTTTTTTAAGATAACAGTAGCTGGTTGAGCTCTTTTTACTTGTACAGCCCTCTGTGAAGTGACTTTAAACAATTTATTTAACCCTCATCCAAACCTGGGAGGTGGATTTTTTTTTTTTTTTTTTTTTTTTTGAGACAGAGTCTGGCTCTGTCGCCCAGGCTGGAGTGCAGTAGCACAGAGGTGGGTATTTTTAACTCCCAGTTTGCAGAAGAGAAACTGAGGCCAGTGAGGTTAAGTAACTTTCATTTGGGTTTGTGGAAACGCAGGCAGGATGTCAACTGAAGACTGCCTGAAACAGGTCTCAGAGGAGTCTCTCAGGAAGGCCTCAGTGGAAGGTTGCCTTCCAAACAGGAAAGGGACTGGATAGATGCCTTGTGAATGTCACCTTCAGCCCAGAGAGGAAATTTAACCCATTTTATATTATCCCCCTTCGAAAGAGGAAGAGCCATTAAAATAGAAATGTTTGAAGTCACTGAGGGATTAGACAGAGCCAGATCTCTGAAACATCTACCTCCCAGGATTGCATGAAGTGGAGCAACCAGGCTCTCTCAGTTCCTTTTATCTCTCTTTCTAGGTCAGTCCCTGCAGGGTTTCAATCCTATCAGTTACTCTTCTCTACATCGCCTATCAATTATTTGCTGTTTTGCTCTAGGGTTGTGATATTTAAAAGAAGATACAAGTCAAGCTGTGAGATTTTGCCTGAGTTTTCTGGGTACTTGCCTCAATTTTATGCTGAATTTCTACTTCGGAGACCAATTACACAATGGATGGATAGTCTTTTGCATTAGAGTTCTTTGTAGGACATTTGGAAAGCTTGGTAATTAACAATGGTTCATAAAATCAAACCTCTGCAAGAAACTTAAACTGAACGAAATATCAATCCAGAGACTATTGGAGGTTCTGTTGAGGCATTGTCTGGGTTTAAGTGTTCAAAAATTCATAGCTGAAAAAAAAAACAAACAAAACAAAAACTCATAGCTCCAGCTTCAAATTGGTTCATGCAGTCAGTACGCCTTTGAAAACACTGGTTTGGGTCACACAGGCCCAAAGAAAAGAACAAAAAAAATTGGGTTATGTTTAATATGATTCACTCAAGCTTTCAGGATTAAAGTTAAGTTAAAGTTACTGTGTCTGCCATTTTTGATAGCCAAGTGAGTGGAAAAGAAAAGCGCTTTCAGAGATTTGGATAATTGGATGGGAAAAACTGAATCTATGTGCCTTGAAGAGGCACCTGAGACACAGATGATTAAACACGTGACATAGATGGTTACTGATTTCTAAATACCTTTTAGTTAGAATAGTACCATTATTTTATAGACTTTATATTTATTATTCCACCTAAAAACCAGATGACAATATCTCTAGTTATAAGAACAACTGTGAGATTATATTCTTTGTTCAAGTCCCTGCTGAGGCTATAGAGATTTTTGTGGAGATTGCTATGTGTCCACCAAAACCCGTTTTCTTACTCCCTGGGTAGACAGACTACATTTCCCAGCCTCCATTGTACTTAGTTGTGACCATGTAACTGAATTCTGGCCACTGGAATGTGGGTAGAAGTGATGTACAATACTTCTGAGCCCAGTTACCATTCTTCCCCTAACCCCCAACAAACCCAAAAGACTCTTGTAATGTTCTTCATACACTCTCTGATGTCCATCCCCTGGCTATAAGATCCAACAGAAGAGTCTGAGACCCCAGTTATTTTGAAGTCACAAGATGGAATGACCACATTGCACATTGTGTCAGAGAAAGAAATAAACTTCTATTGTGTTAAGCCATTTTAGACCTTAGGATTTGTTATAGCAGCCAGCATTACTTACCCTAACTAATAAAAAAATGGTTTTTGCAATCAAGGTAAAAGATGGTGTTGTTATTAGCAGGCCTAAATGCATAAAGCTCTCATTTTTGCAAGTTCAATTGGATTTGAATTGAGATATCAAAATTGATGTTCTTATTGCTATAGCATACAATAGCCAAAAAATAACTAGCTGGTATCCCGTCAGCTGTTCATTGTGCTATTTTATCATGTTCAACAACTGGTTTGTCTGATATTTAAGTTAAATTAACAGATATTTAAATTCAAGAGACTATTTGGTAACATAAATTTTCAAGTGCCTCACTTCTTATGTTAGACATATGAGAAATTTATTTTTTAAATTTGTTTTCTTTTTTATTTTTGAGATGAAGTCTTGCTCTGTCACCCAGGCTGGAGTGCAGTGGTGCAATCTCAGCTCACTGCAACCTCTGCTTCCCTGGTTCAAGCCATTCTCCTGCCTCAGCCTCCTGAGTAGCTGGGATTACAGGCACTGACCACCACAACTGGCTAATTTTTGTATTTTTAGTAGAGATGGGGTTTAACCATGTTGGCCAGGCTGATCTCAAACTCCTGACCTCAGGTGATCTCCCTGCCTTGGCCTCTCAAAGTGCTGGGATTACAGAGTGAGCCACTGAGTTCAGCATCTGTTTTCAACTATAGTAAAATTAATAGAATTTATCTTTTTGAACCTTTAGCTTATGTGAAGGCATTTAAATATTCAAGTTAAAGTAACGATATATAATTTATCCTCAGATTATCTCAATGAGCCTTTCACCAATTTTGTTTCTTTATTTATTGAGATGGAGTCTTGCTCCTGTCGCCCAGGCTGGAGTGCAATGGCCCTATCTCAGCTCACTGCAACCTCTGTCTCCTGAGTTCAAGCAATTCTTCTGCCTCAACCTCCCAAGTAGCTGGGATTACTGGCGTGTGCCACCATAATTGGCTATTTTTTGTATTTTTAGTAGAGATGGGGTTTCACTATGTTGGCCAGGCTGGTCTTGAACTCCCGACCTCAGGTGATTTGCCCACCTCGTCCTCCCAAAGTGCTGGGATTACAGGCATGAGCCACTGTGCTCGGCCAATTTTATTTATGTACTTAGGTTTTTTTTTCCAGAGAAATGAGCAAGTGAGTCTACACTCTTTTGAGAAAAAAATGATAGGGAATATGTTGCAAAATAGTGAATTTTAAAATTATAATATTCATCATAAGATTATTCTGTGAAAAAAAGTAGTAACAGAATGAGGTTTTTTTTCCCCACCCCCCGAGACGGAGTCTTTGTCTGTCACCCAAGCTGGAGTGCAGTGGTGTGATCTCAGCTCACTTCAACCTCCGCCTCCCAGATTCAAGCGATTCTCCTGCCTCAGTCTCCTGAGTAGCTGGGATTACAGGCACGCACCACCACACCCAGCTAGTTTTTGTATTTTTAGTAGAGGTGGGGTTTCTCCATGTTGGCCAGGCTAATCTCGAACTCCTGACCTCAGGTGATCTGCCCACCTCGGCATCCCAAATTGCTAGGATTACAGGCTTAAGCCACTGTGGCTGGCCCAGAATGAGAATTTTATGAATGAATGTGCTTTCTAATTTTATAATATGAGAAAAATGGAGCTTTGAAAAATAAACCTCATTGGTAGAATTCAGATGACTTTTGGAACACAAACTGAAAGCTACTTATTAAATAAGGGTAATTTGTTCAGAGTCCACACCATAAAATGGCTTCAAACGTTTTTAAAGTAGGTCATTTGAGTACTCTAAAATGTCTGGTATGTGGTAACCTTTTTAAGCAAGTTCATATGAGAGTTAGAGTGTATCCCAAAAGCATCCTTGGGATTTCTGACCATATCAAAGCAAATGGAACTGCATTATCAAGGAGCTCTAATGAGACAGTTTGTTTAATTGAAATGCTTTAAATTACTATGTAGTACAGCATGAAAAAATCATTATTTTCATTAGCCGAACTATTTCTGTTAGCCCCAAACTAAAGTTTCTAATACTGAAGCATGATACATGCATTGTAAAACCAGTAGGTCACGAGGAGGAATTTAAATGAAAGAATTCATCTAAAATATCAACATTTTGCCTTAAACATTACACATAGGCTTCAATATCCTATCACTGACTCTCCCAAGCCAGAGGAAGTATTAACTAGAAATAGGCCCCATCTATACAAATAAAAAACTAATAATTGTAGCATCACCATTTAGTTACTTTGTCTTAATAAGCAACACAGCTCTCCTGTCAACACATGGGCATAGTGGGTTTCTTAAGACACAGTCCACTTAAGAGTTTTCCTTTGACTTTTTTTTTTTTTTTTTTTTTTGAGACGGAGTCTTGCTTTTATCGCCCAGGCTGGAGTACAATGGCGCGATCTTGGCTCACTGCAACCTCTGCCTCCCGGTTCAAGTGATTCTGCTGCCCCAGCCTCCTGAGTAGCTGAGATTACAGGTGGCTGCCACCACGCCAGCTAATTTTTTGTATTTTTAGTAGAGACAGAGTTTCACCATGTTGGTCAGGCTGGTCTCAAACTCCTGACCTCAGGTGATCCAACAGCCTTGGCCTCCCAAAGTGCTGGGATTATAGGCGTCAGCCATCTCACCTGGACCCTTGGACTATTTTATTATGAAAGATAAATTTGTTTAATTTTGTTTTGTTTTTTTCTTAAGATGAAGTCACCCAGACTTTGTCACCCAGGCTGGAGTGCAGTGGTGCAATCTTGGCTCACTGCAACCTCCTCCTCCCGGGCTCAAGCAATTCTCCTGCCTCAGCCTCCCGAGTAGCTGGAATTACAGGCATGCACCACACACACCTGGCTAATTTTTGTATTTTTATTAGAGACGGGGTTTTGCCATGTTGGCCAGGCTGGTCTTGAACTCCTGACCTCAAGTGACCCACCCTCCTTGGCCTCCCAAAGTGTTGGGATTACAGGTGTGAGCCCCCGTACCCGGCCATAAATTTGTTTTGACTTAAGAAGAACCCACCTATAGTAAAGAGGAGAATATTCATAGAGCATTTGCCTTGATCATCTTTCTATGGAGAAAAACTGGCTAAAGTGAAATTCCAGAAGTAAATTTCCCATTCAGTTAAAATATGATCTATCTCAACAGGAACCACTTTTGTTCTAAAGAAGCAAGAAAACGTGGACCAAGAATTGTGCCCCTCACTCGTCTGATCTTCCGTAGCATAAGTTAGATCAAGAAGGCTTCCTGGGAATGGGTAGGATGTGAAAGAAGATGCAGAACAGAAAGGGCCTGAATCTCCTTGGTAGGCGAACCTAATGTCACTTAAGGGTACAGTTTCCATTAATAGTAGATTAGCTCAATCTTAAGAAGAAAAAGAATAAGGTTCAACTTGGATGACTGTGAAGTGATTTAAGATAGTTTTTTTTTTTTTTTTTTTCGAGACAGAGTCTCGCTCTGTCACCCAGGCTGGAGTACAGTGGCACAATCTTGGCTCACTGCAACCTCTACATGCCTGGTTCAAGCCATTCTCCTGCCTCAGCCTCCGGAGTAGCTGGGACTACAGACATGCACTACCGTGACCGGCTAATTTTTGTATTTTTAGTAGAGACGAGTTTTCACCATGTTGCCCAGGCTGGTGTCAAACTCCTGTCCTCAAGTGATCCGTCTGCCTTGGCCTCCCAAAGTGCTGGGATTACAGGCGTGAGCTGCCACACCTGGCCTAAGATGGGTATTTAAAATGTTGACTATTAGCAATAGAAAATAATCTTTGCTTTTTGAATCACAAGGAGGTTTGAATTATTTGCTTTTGTTTTGTGCAAAGAAATAATTATAATGAGAAAATTTCCTTTTTCATGGGTTAGGTATATGGAGGCAGTAAATCTTGAAGATTTTTTCTTTTATTTTTCTGTAATTTTTGTGTCATGTAAATTTTGCTGGTCTCTTGTGATTCATGATTAAATGGGTTAGATGCCATTCCACTAATAATCATTACCAATAATGAAGTTCAAGAGTTTTTCCAGTTTCATACAAGGAGTAGTTATGGACAAGGAGGACTGGATCCAGGAACTTTGCTTCATTAGTTTTCTTACACCTCTGACATATTTTGTACTCTCTCTCTCTGTCTCTGTCTCTCTCTCTCTCTATAAAATATTAAGGGTTCTCTTTTAGGGACCCTGGAAGAACTCCTCCCAGATAAAAAGCATTACTGTATTAATAGATTATGTAAACTTTTTTTCTGAGGTGTCATAAAGTAGAAAGTTGAATATTCCAGTTTTTTTTTTTTTTTTTTTTTTTAAAGGAAACTTGAATGTTTTGATCATTAGTCCCTTGCATCTCATTCTTGTTTGGAGTTTTGTTTTCCCATTCCTGATCCAGTCTGATGTTCTTTGTCTGCAATTCAATCTCTATTGCTTTAATCATTTTGGATTGTACCAGTGCCTTCTCAGTAATAAAAGAAATGGGGAGCCAGGCTTGGCATGGGACAAGTCTCTTCAGCTGCAGTAAGATGTTACATATGAGTTGTCTACCCACAAAAGGGCCCACTGTCAGATTAAATTAATGAGCTGCATGTTTTAATCATTAAGGTAATAGCAATATGTGGATTATTAGCCTAAGTTTTAATCATTTCTGTTTTTACCAACTAGGTCATCAAATGCTTTCTTTAAATAATTCTTCCTATTTCATAGCAGAGAATAGCTTCTATGTGGGGCAGAAATAAATGCTTCAGAGTCCTAAAACACTGAACAGCTCCAAGGTTTGGTAAAATTTATAGTTATGGCTTTGTCCGTCAACACAGAAATTTGGAGAGACTGGCCATGGTCACCATTAGCAAATGGAACCAGCATGAGTTCCAATTTGCAAAGAGTTGAAGTAGAATAGGGGAATTTTTAGGTCTCAGCACCTGAGGGGGAAATGAATTATTTTGTGGACCATGGGCAGCACGGAGACCGGGTGAGTTGAAAGAGATACTGCTGACTATGCCTGCAGGGGATCTGATGGCTTTGCCTCCACTGGAAATTCCTTTGTACAAACTTTCAGCTCACAGTCTGGTATCTGCATGGCAAATGTTGGCAAGAAGATTTGCTGTTCTCAGGAGAGTCCATAGTAAGCAGATCAAGACACAACTTCTACAGCTAAGCCATGCTTCAGAAAAGGAGGGATGAGTTTTAACACCATTTGCATTTCTTCTTAGATATTTAAGCTATACCCAAGTGAAACCTAGAGCATAGGTTCAAAAAGAGAAAAATCCAACTTATTACTTACATTGTTGGGGTAATGCCAAGCACACAGCTCAACTGATTTTTCACTGAATTTGCTAAATTAAAACAATCATTTTATGAACTCTGTGATAGTACTGTCCAATGTGTTACCACAGCATTTGTTCATAGCTCAAACATAGCTCTTCCTATATGTGTTATAGTGAATTATACCATTTAGCTATGAGCTTCCGGAGGTCAGGGACAGTAACATATTAATCTGTGTGTCCTCAGGTCTTTATACAGAGTTGATGATCGTAGAACATAATTGACAGTGTAGGGATCAATGGAGAGTTTCTGCTTTCCTTTCTGGAAACTGTGGTGTGGTGGGAAACCAAATGATATAGGGGGTGGGTTTAGAAATATAGAATTACAGATGAGAAGGGCTCTCAGAGATCACGTAGTTCTACACTTTCATTTTATGGATGAAGAAAGTGAGGTCCAGAGAGTTTAATGACTTTTCAAGGTCAAATAGTTGGTGGCAGAGCCAGGATGGAGGCGACATTGGAACTAGTATTTACCAGAAGCTGCTATAGGCTGGGCATTGTGCTTGACCTGTGCTGTCTGATTCATCCATTCTTCTGTCCTTTTTTTTTTTTTTTTGAGACGGAGTCTTGCTCTGTAACCCAGGCTGGAGTGCAGTGGTGCCATCTCAGCCCACTGCAACCTCCACCTTCAAGCAATTCTCCTGTTTCAGCCTCCCAAGTAGCTAGGATTACAGGTGCCTACCACCACACCTGGCTAATTTTCGTATTTTTAGTAGAGATGGGCTTTCACCTGTTGGCCCAGGCTGGTCTCGAACTCCTTGATTTCAAGTGATCCACCCGCTTTGGCCTCCCAAAGTACTGGGATTACAAGAGTGAGCCACGGCACCCAGCCTCTTCTATTCTTTTTTACTTAAAATTTATCAATTTTTCATGTGTTTGGAAAAGGACTAACATTATTTATTTTGAGACTAAATCATTTGGTAAAAATATTAAAGTAAATATTGTATTTAAATATTTGCTTTGTCCTTGTTTCTAGTATAGATCTAATATTTTGTCCAGGTGAGAAAAACAAAAGACAATCTGGCAGCTCTGTGTGGAGTATATTTCCCATACGGGCAGCCTAAAGATGATTCTTGCTGAGAGTTGAGACAAAGATATTTTACCATAATTTTGCTCTGAGTTCTAACATTGCCCAGATACAGATGCCTAAAAATGTGCCCAAAAAAGTTGAGGTCCCAGCTAGTCGGGAGGTTGAGGCAGGAGAATCGCTTGAACCTGGGAGGTGGAGGTTATAGTGAGCCGAGATCGCGCCACTGCACTCCAGCCTGGAGATAGAGCGAGACCTGTCTCAACACACATACACATACACACACACACACACACGCACACGCGCACACACACACACAATTTAGACACACGAACCCGTGCTTTTGATGAAAGAGGAGTCAGATTTTCCCAAAGACTGAATTCACCGTGAATCTATTTGAAGAAATACCCACCTCATAGATTTCCTGGCTGTAGGTGATGTTGGTATAATTTTACCGCAATTGAGTTTACTGTCAATAGAGGGCGCCAAAGGATGGAAAAGTAAAATTATTGATGCCTGGTTCATTTCTCCAACTCAATTCGCTAGTACTTTTTTTTTTCTTTTAAATAAACCTTTGAAAAGTCATCTTTCCATCGTTTTTTGTTTATTTGTTTTGAGACAGAGTCTCGCTCTGTCACCCAGGCTGGAGTGCAGTGGCGTGATCTTGGCTCACCGAAACCTCCACCACCTGGGTGCAAGTGATTCTCCTGCCTCAGCTTCCCAAGTAGCTGGGATTACAGGTGTGTGCCACCACACCCAGCTAATTTTTGTATTTTTAGTAGACATGGGGTTTCACCATGTTGCCCAGGCTGGTCTTGAACTCCTGACCTCAAGTGATCTGCCCAACTCAGCCTTCCACAGTGTTGGGATTACAGGCATGAACCACCGCGCCTGGCCATCTTTCCATCTTGAAAAGGGAGAATCAGTACCTCTGTCCACACGTGTAATGTCATTTCTGCCCATCCAGGCAAAGCCAAGCTGAACAGAGTACAGCCTGAAACTGGGCTTTGGTGTATGGATGGTCTATGAAGTTGAGAAAAAGTTTCTACTCCTGCTTTTTTTTTTTTTAAACCAGAAGATATGGTCCATATTTCCACAGATAGGACTCTGTCCAACAGCTTTATGGGCACTAGTCCTTTAATTGTGAGCAATTCACATTCCAATTCCTGCCATATGGTAGGCACATTGTTAGTTTCTGGGGAAACCAGGTACTAAAACAGAACCACCTGCATGCAGCCTGCAGTATAGTGGGCAAGAGAGACATTAACGAAACAGTCACACAGGCATACTATCAAAAATTATCTTGACAAAGTGGTGTTTGAGTTGAAATCTGAAAACTGAATAGGTGCTAACTAGGCTAAGTAGGGAAGGTGGAGGAAAAATATTCCAGTCGCAGAGAACAACAGGGTCCACACATCTGAGCCAGGAGTGAACATGGGCACTCCAGGAGTGGAAAACCAGAGTGACTAGAGCCTGAGAAATGAGAGTGAGTGGCTGAGACTGGATGGGGGGCAGAGTCATATCATACAGGGACTTGGTGGCATGGAGTTTGGATTTTGTCGTCTGTGCCAGGCAAAGTTCTTGATAACTGGTGATACGCATAGATTTATGTTTTTCAAAAAGATTTCTCTAGCTATTTTGTGGAGAATGATTTAGAAGAGGGTGTGATCATGAGGAGGCTACTGCCACAATCAGATGGGAGAGTGGGAGAATGTGATAGCTTGGACCATGATGGTGATCATGAACATGAAGAGACATGAATAAAGAGGGAGATAAAATTGGCTGAACTTCGTTGTGGATCAAACACAGTGGTGAGGGAGAGGGTGGATGACCTCTAGGTTTCTGGCTTGCAAAGTACACATAGGTTAGAGTTTTCAAACTTGGAAAATACAGCTGGTGGTGTTTAGGAAATGTTGTCATTACTGGTGTGAGGTGGAAATCAGGAACGTAAACACTCGACCGTAGCTCACTGGGCAACCCAAGTTCTGGCTGTTGGTCTTTGCATCAAATCTCTAAACTTCTGTCATTAAGTGGATGTTTCAAGCAGAGCTAGGAATGAGCAACAGCATTGTAATGTGATATTTAAATACGTAGCCTATACCAACGTGTACATATGTATATACATAGAAAAATTCTGGAATATAATTAAACCATTAACTGTCATGTTTGAGGAGTGAGAGGGAGTTCCAATTTGAAGTCCAGATGTTACTGTGTTGTTTGAAAAAAACTAAAGTAAGGCTTAATTGGTCTTCTAATTAGCAAAACTCATAAAATCACTGTCATTTCCAATAAAAAGCTTTTCAGTTGAGAAATTCGAAGTCCTTGTGGAGCCCCAGTAATCTCTCACCTCCATTACATTTCTCTACAGGAATTTAGAGAGTCTTTCCATTTTGGGACCTTCTAGCTCCAGAGAGCATAGATTTCTCTCACTGCAGCTCATTAGAGATGCTCAGAAAATCAACTTGAGGACAAGCTACAGAGGCCCTCCCAGCACCCTTTGATCTTTTGAGTAGCAAATGTGTCATTTGTAGCATGATGGTCCAGTTCTTACGTGAGGCTAAAATAGAGCCACTCCAAGATGCTTTTGAGACTCCCTGAACTCCTACTAACTACCAGCCTTTCTCCCAACTGATGTATCAGTTCTGCCTTCTCCCCCAGGACATCATTTCCACTTGCTTGGTAAATAATTAGCCTGGCTGCCTTTGGCTATAGCAAGGATTATAAATATTTTAAGCACTGCAAGTGATTGAAACTGTTTCTATTTGATTTTGTCTATTCCTTCGATGCTTTGGATAAAAACTTAACTCTAAGTAGGAAACATCTTTGGGAAGAACAGTGCTCTAGGTATGAGGGGATGACGTGTTGTATAGGCTGCTGAGGTCATCGGGCATTCAGAAGCACGCTATAAGCCAGTAGTTTGAACCTGTCCAGTTTTAGCTCACACTAGTCAATGTTTCTCACATTAGAGAGATAAAAGACCCCATGTCCTAAGAACATTTCTATGCTTATGGGATTTTTAAAAAAATAGACCCTGGGCTTTTTTTTTTTTGAGACAGAGTCTTGGTCTGTTGCCCAAGCTATAGCGCAGTGGCACAGTCTCAGCTCACTGCGACTTCCGCCTCCTGGGTTCAAGCGATTCTCCTGCCTCAGCCTCCCGAGTGGCAGCCTCTCCTGCACCACCATGCCTAGCTAATTTTTTGTGTTTTTAGTAGAGACGGAGTTTCACCGTGTTGGCCAGGTTGGTCTCGAAATCCTGATCTTGTGCCCACCTCAGCCTCCCAAAGCGCTGGGATTACAGACGTGAGCCACCGCGCCTGGTCATAGACCCTATTGTTTGGAGCAGTTTTAGGTTCACAGCAAAACAGAATGGAAAGTTCTTACATGCCCTCTGCCCCCACACATGCATAGCTTCCCCCAACGTCCTGCACTATAGGGGTACATTTGTTACCTCAGTGAACCTACATTGACATATCGGTATCACCCAAAGTTCATAATTTCTATTAACTTTCACTCTTGGTGTACATTCTATGGGTTTTGAAATGTATAATGACATGTATCCATCATTGTAGTATCACAGAGAATAGTTTTACTGCCTTAAAAATTCTCCATGCTCCTCCTATTCATCTCTCTCTCCCTCTACCCACTGGAAACCACTGCTATTTTTACTGTCTTCATAGTTTTGCCTTTGCAGAATGTCATATAGTTGGAATCCTTATAGAAATTTAAAAATAATTTCTCTTACAGTAAGTTATAAAACATAAAAGTTCCCATTCATATAATCAATTCTAATCTTTACAGTGAATTCTTTGTGATTACTACGGAAACCCAATGTCTTAATTAGACCATGTCTGTATCTTACTGGAGGCTCAGGGACAACCTGGTGAGAGCCACCGCCCCATGCAAGGCAGGCAGGGAAGTTGGGGTAGAGAAGATACTCCTACGTTGGATAGGGGATCTATCCAGAGATCTGCAGAGTATTTGTTCTCAGCTCTTTCATTGTGACTTGTGATGGAAATAGTAGCAAGTGCCTATTGATCCAAAAAATAACATACTACGATGGTGTACAAAGTAAATACTGTCCATGCTTTAATCCCCCAGAAATGACCTGCTAACAGTTAATGTATATTCTTCCGTATTACAGATGGGTTCATACTACACTTATTATTTTGCAACATGCTGATTTTATTGAAGAGTGTATCATGGTCCGTTTTCCATGTCAATTCCTGAAAATCTCATCTTTTTAAAGATATGTAAAAATTTATTTAATCCTCTATGGATAGTAACTGATTATTTTCAAATATTTGCTGTGAAACACCAGCAATGAAGATTCTCATGCCTCTCTGCACATTTGATTATTTCCTTAAGATAAATTCCTAGAAGTGAAATTTTCAGATCAAAAGATAAGCATGTTTAAAAATTTTTTAGTTTGTTGTGTTTAAAATTTTTATACATGTTGCCAAATTATACTCTTACCAAAAGCATATGGGAATACACTTTTCTACATCCAAGTTAAGAGAAATATTAATCTTTCATCTTTGCCAATTTGTTAGGTAAAAAAAGGTTTCAGTTTTAACTTTTTTATTCAGATATTAATGACGTTTAATTTTTATTTCAGTGCTGGATTATATGAGTGTATTTAGATTGTGTGAGCTATATTATTTGTGATATACACACTTTATTGGGATAAGTATTATATATTGGCGTTTGCGCAGGAGTGGGGGAATTTCTTTCTTTTTTGAGACAGGTTTTCACTATGCCACTCAGGCTGGAGCACAGTGATGCGATCTTAGCTCACTGCAGCCTCAACCTTCCAGGCTCAAGCAACACTCCCACCTCAACCTCCTGACTAGTAGCTGGGACCACAGGCAGGCACCACCATGCCTGGTTCGTTTTTAAATTTTTGGTGGAAAAAGACTCTCCCTATGTTACCCAGACTGGTTCTGAACTCCTGAGCTCAAGAAATCTTCCTGCTTCAGCCTCCCAAAGTGCTGGGATTACAGGTGTGAGCCACTGCACCCAGCCAAGGTTTCTTGTGTATCTGTTAGGCTACTTAGGGTTGCAAATAACAGAAAAGCCCAAATCAAATATGTATAGATATATTTGCATTCTCTCATATAGCATGAATTCTCTAACTAGGGTGTGCAGGGTTGATGAATTCTGCAGATCAGTGCATCCTCAGTCATTCTCAGTGCTTTGGCTTAGCTCCACTCATGCATGCCAGATGGCTGCAGCAACTCCATGTCTCACGGGGAAATGCTGCAATATCCAGTGGGAGGAGAGAGACCATTTCTTTCTACCTATCTTTATCCCATATCTGATGAAAAGTTTTTCTCAGATACTTCCCTCCTCTTCCTAAGGTTTGCTTTCATATCTAATTGGTCAAAATTCTGTCATGCCTCTATACTTCCACTAGTCAATGGCAAGAGGAATGAGAACACCATGACTGATCCAAACAGATAAAGATTCTCCCTCTGCGGCTGCAGCAAGGCCCACCTCCCCTGCAGTCCATTCCTGGGTGGAGGAAATCAGCAGTGTTTGCTGGAGATGGAGTATGTATAGGAAAGCAATGGGAGATCAGATGGGAGAGGCAGAGGGGAGAGGATTGGGACAGACCTGGGTTGCCAGTGCAGATGGACTTGAAGGGAGATAGCGCAGACTGAGAGAGCTGTTAGCAAGCCACTTTATAGTCTACAGAAGATAGTGAAACTCAGTATTCATTGAGGCCCCTCTCAGTGTCAGATAATGTGCTGGGTGCTTGTGGATACAGTGAGGACAAAAGCAGACTTTATAGACATTGCAACCAGCATCTTAACTCAATGACATTATGATTCCATTGCATTGAGAGGCGTAAAAATGATATTAATAGTAGCTAATAGGCCAGGCGCAGTGGCTCACACCTGTAATCTCAGCATTTTGGGAGGCTGAGGCTGGTAGATCACGAGGTCAGGAGTTCAAGACCAACCTCACCAACATGGTGAAACCCCGTCTCTTCTAAAAATACAAAAATTAGCTGGGCATGGTGGCACACGCCTGTAATCCCAGCTACTTGGGAGGCTGAGGTAGGAGAATTGCTTGAACCCAGGAGGCGGAGGTTGCAGTGAGCCGAGATCCTGCCAATACACTCCAGCCTGGGCGACAGAGCCAGACTCCGTCTCGGGGAGCGGGGGGGTGGGGAGTGGGGGGTGGGAAAGGCTAATAGTTACTGAGAGTTTCCTACAGCTGGGCATTGTTTTAAGTACTTTAATGCTTTAATGAATTAACTCATTTGGTGCTCACAGTAACTTTAGGAACTAGGCATTATCACTCCTATCTTAAAGGTGAGCAGACTGAATCAGAGAGGTGAAGTATAATCAATTACCCTAGGTCAAAGGGCCAATACATAGGGGAGACAGGAATTGAGCCCAGGCAGTGGGACTTTTGAGTTCATGTTCCTAAGTGATCTACTGTGTTGCCCATGAAACCCACACATCAGCAGCTAGAATGTTAGTAATATGAACAGTGGACTCAAGTGGAAGCAGTATAAATAGAAAAGGGGGTAGCTGTGATTATATTCCTATCTGACAATTACTGAGTGCTTACCATCTGACAGCAATTGTGTTAAATGCTATTTATGTATAATCTCACTTAATTCTCACAAGTCTGTAAAATAAGTACCCTGTTCCACCTGTGAGGAAACTGTGGCTTGGAGATGTTAAGTCGTTTACCAAAGGTCAAAATTGTATTTGAATCTGGGTCTTTAAGACTCCAAAGCCTATGGAATTGGTTAATTCCACTATATTAGTATGAAAGTTATTTTCCAAACAGAAGACAAGGAATTCTGAAAAAGAGCACTAAAGGATGTAAAGGTGTCCTTATGTTCTTTTTTAATTGAAGAACTTCAAGACAAATTTTAAATGTTCTATTGCACTCTGGCTGGTCTGAGCCGGCCTTCACATCGGCCATGGTACACTGATCAGACATGATACGTTTTTTTTTTTTGAGATGAAGTCTCACTCTGTTGCCCAGGCTGGAGTGCAGTGTTATAATCTCGGCTCACTGCAACCTCTGCTTCCCGGATTCAAGTGATTCTAGTGCCTCAGCCTCGCGAGTAGCTAGGATTACAGGCGCCCACCACCATGCCCGGCTAATTTTTGTATTTTTAGTAGAGACGAGGTTTCATCATGTTGGCCAGGCTGGTCTCCAACTCCTGACCTCAGGTGATCTGCCTGCCTTGGCCTACCAAAGTGTTCGGATTACAGGCATGAGCCACTGCATCTGGCCAGATATGATACTTTAGGATATCTCAAATTATTTTTTCCCAAGGAAACTAAACCCAGAATTCAGAAACCCCTTTCCAAACATTTTTTCCTTTAAAAAAGTTATGTATGTTAACATTTTATCATGCATTTAGTCTTTCCGCAATACATATGTGTACATAATAGGCATCTTGTATTTACTAATTTTTTTAGATGAATGCATATCAATTTTAATTTGTATAACCAACCAGCCATTCCATTGCTGACTATTCTCACAAACCAAGAGCTCCACCTCACCCCACCCCCATTCAACTACGGTCTGCTTGTGGAGGGAGGCTTGCTGTTCTGCAGAGTTAGGGAGCACAATTACCTTGAGTAAGCCTGTCCAACCCACAGCCCGTGGCCCACATGTGGCCCAGGGTGGCTTCGAATGCCACCCAACACAAATTTGCAAACTTTCTTAAAACATCGAGAGTTTTTTTTTTTAAAAGCTCACCAGCTATCATTAGTATTAGTGTATTTTATGTGTGGCCCAAGACAATCTTCTTCCAGTGTGGCCTGGGGAAGCTAAAAGATTGGACACCCATGACCTAGAGGGTTTTTGTCTTTTCTTTTTCGGTTTCCAGGGAGGTTCTCTCAAGCCCTCGTCCAGATGTTAGCGTGGCACAGGTGGCATTGGAGTCCCAGCTTTTCAAATCTTCTTTCCTTTACTAGAATAACTGGGTGGAGCAAAGGAAATTCTTACAAGGTATTATGGTTTCTTTCTCTTCTAAGCTGAGTTGAGTCCAGACAACATCATCAGTGACCAAAGTCACTGCCATCTGTCATTTGTGAGAGCCCCAAACAAGTGGTCTCCCTCTGCTCCCAGTGAACAGGTAACTTGCATCTCAAAAACCAACACCTCCCATCTGAAACTTATTGGCAGACTCAAAAGAGAATCCAAAAATGAAATCAGTCACAGAGATAGAACACACTGCTTTTTTTTGGAGCTGGTATCTCCTGGGTTCAGGCTTATGGCATATGGGTTGAACAATTCAATCAAGTTTCCCGATGGTATAGGCCAACTGAACATACTTTTCTAAAGCACAGTTTTCTACCAAAAATGGAAAGAAAAAATAAAGCCCAAACCAAACACACCCAAATCAGCTCACTTCTCTGGCGTGCCATATAAAACATTAATAAAATTGCCTGCCGTGAAGATATTTGAATTTAAATTGTTGTCAGGTCTAAGTAGGGTTAGCTGCTTGAGAGATAATCAGCATTCTAACAAAGTACAAACACTATATACAAAGGACTAACACTATAATTAGTAAACACAGGTGGAACAACTTCTTGCTTCCTCTTCCTTAGATATATAGAGATTACCGGGGGAATAAGAATGACAGGATGGAAAAAAAATAGAAAACATGTAAGGAAATAACTTTATAAATAGTCAGAATACAGTATAGTTTTGCATCAGAATGACAAAAATAAATGCACATCTCTTTAAATATTATTTTATTTTGCAATATTTTATACACATGTAAGTATATAGGTATATAAAGTTTTATTCGTCACTTTATGTTAGGCTTTACATAGCATTGCCTCTCATATGCACTTCAAATAACAATATACAATTCATTTCAAATATAAACCACGAGTTCCATTATAATAATATTAAAGAAAGAGTAAACAATTTAGGTGGGTCAGGGACATAGGAAGACTATATTTGAAGAGTAGTCTGATGTATCCCTGGGGAGGCTGAACAGGTAGAGATTTAGAGGGAATATTTGTCCTGCACTCAACCAGTGCACTCAACTCAACAAAAATGTCTTATATACATACATTTTTCTCTGGAGCTTTGAGCATCAAATGAAGGGAGTGTAAGTAGGAGAAAATTCATGAGCTCTGACATCAGACAGCCCTGGATTTAACACCTGGCTCTGCTACTTACTAGCTGTATGACTTTAGGCAAGTTACTTAAACTCGTTGAACTTCAGTTTTCTCATCTATAAAATGAGAGTTGTTAACACCTTCCTGGCAAGCTATTGTCAGGATCAAATAAGATAATGGTATAGGCCATAAAGAATGCTTCACTTCTGGGCACAGTGGCTCATGCCTGGAATCCTAGCACTTTGGGAGGCTGAGGTGGGCAGATCACTTGAGGTCGGGAGTTTGAGACCAGCCTGGCCAACATGGTGAAATCCTGTGTCTACTAAAAATACAAAAAAAAATTAGCCAGGTGAGGTGGCGTGCGCCTGTAATTCCAGCTACTTGGGAGTCTGAGGCAGGAGAATCACTTGAACACAGGAGGTGGAAGTTGCAGTGAACTGAGATCATGCCATTGCATTCCAGCCTAGGCTACAGCGTGACACTTCATCTCAAAACAAACAAACAAGCAAACAACAGAAAGGAATGCTTCACCAATGCTGTTTCATTTCGTCTCGCTTGTCTGTAGGTGTAGGAATCGGTGTTATTCAGGTTACCAAATAGGTTTCTCAGACAGAGACAAGACAGCTTTAGCAGACTGGAATCCAGTCTTTTCTATCTTGCCCTCTTTTTTCTCTCTTTTCTCTTCCTTTTTATTTTTCATTGTAATAATAGTATGATTACATGGCCCTAATGGAAGATCTGATTCACTTTCAATGTTCCTTTTCACTAACCCAAGAGTAAAACCTACAGTTTTCACTTCTGGTAAAGAAACATTTTCTTAATTGTTAAGGAAAATTTATAATTCAGCCACACAAAGCTTAATTTTTCTACCTCAGAGAGAGCATATGAAGGATAAAAGAACACTAAGGACGCTTGCTTTGAGGTTATTTAGGGTCAGTTAGAAATTGTGCTTTTCTGTTTTTAAGTCTATATCCTATTCTATCTCAAAGTGATTGAGATTCATATACCAATTCTGTTGGTCTGGATTGGGATAATTCACTCCTATCTCATTGCTTCAATGTTGTGCCATCATGGGCTCCTGAGTGTACATGAGTTTGTCAATGTCTGGATGAGCCTATTTGTTTTATACTTTTTATAGTGCCGGCTACACATTGGGGCATCTAGGAAGCAGTCAGTAAATTCTGAATGAGCAAATGATGCATGAATACTTTTAGAATAGTATTTCTTCAGTTTTTGAAACTTACACTATCTTTTTTTAAATTTTTATTTATTATTATTATTATTATTTTTGAGATAGAGTCTTGCTCTGTGGCCCATGGTGGAATGCAGTGGCATGATCTTGGCTCACTGCAACCTCCACTTCCCAGGTTCAAGCGATTCTCCTGCCTCAGCCTGCCCAGTAGCTGGGATTACAGGCATGCACCACCATGCCCAGCTAAATTTTATATTTTTAGTAGAAATGGGGTTTCAGGCCGGGCAAGGTGGCTCACGCCAATAATCCTAGCACTTTGGGAGGCTGAGGCGGGCAGATTGGCTGAGCTCAGGAGTTCAAGACCAGCCTGGACAACATGGGAAAACCTTGTCTCTATCAAAAATGCAAAAATTAGCCCATTGTCGTGGTGTAATCCCAGATACTGGGGAGGCTGAGGCAGGAGGATAGCTTGAACCTGGGAGACAGAGGTCAAAGTGAGCTGAGATCCTGCCACTACACTCCAGCCTGGGCAACAGAGCAAGACTCTGTCTCCAAAAAAATAAATAAATAAAATAAAATGAAAAAAAAATACCAGGGTTTCACCATGTTGGCCAGGCTGGTCTCAAACTCCTGACCTCAAGTGATCCACCTGCCTCAGCCTCCCAAAATGCTGGGATTCCAAGCATGAGCCACCACGGCTGGCTGAAAATTATGCTATCTTTTGATCAACAGCTCCCATTCCCCAAATGTGATACTCTTCTACAGGGTACCCTTCCAATGATAATGAATTGTATTCTCCAACAGTTAAAATTTTCTAGACCCTCCCACCCTAATTACACACTGAAAAAATACTATTGGATATGCTCTCTCCCACCCAAGGTTCTGCTGTTTACCCCATTTCCAAGAGTATCTGCACCATTTTAGATCAGAGGCCCCAGAAAGACAGGGACATTCCTATTTAAACATCTGTCACACATAGACATATTAGGTACCAAATAAGTGCTTTTGATAATGACACAAAGTGACAGCTTTGGGAAAGCCGTAGTGCCCTACCATCACCAATTACATTCAGCCATTCAAAACTGGATTGAAACCCAGACCTCCCAAGAAGAGTCCCCATAGCCTAGTCTGAGATGGAATGCATGGCATTCTTCAACCTCTCTTCCTTAAGTATCTGTCCAGATTATGCCCTTTCATGTGTTTTTGAAGTAAAAAAGAAAATCATATCCTCTCCTAAAACTTTTCCTGACTCAGGCATTTAATATTATTAATGAAGACTGAATGGCTGGAGTTTAATTATTTTAATGCTTCCAGCTCAAACTATAGAAGTCTAGGAACCAAATGTTTGGCTCATCGTAGCTAAAAGCCTGCCTATACTTTTCATGTGCATGACTATAAAATGAAAAACAAGGAAAGTGGCTTGTAATTGTATAGCAACCAAACACATGGCTTTCCCCTTTCCTTTGGGATGAAAATGCCTTCCTGTAGAAACTAAGGTTATGCCCCTACTTCTGAAGCCCAAGGAGGGACACTTTGATGTGAAAGAGGATCCTGGCCAAGTAACGGATGCAGAAACCAGTGTGGGAATAGGAGGAGCCTCCAGAAACAGGAAAAGGCATTGTCCCAGGGAGGGGTTATTTCATCCCACTCTGTCGTCATTCGGGCTGTCTGGTCTATTTCCTCCCCCAGGTTGGTGTGAGTTGGAAGGACAGTCCTTTGTTAATGAGGTCAAGAACAAGACTGACCATTTTGTGAGGTGGTTAGGGCTGAACTTTCAGATTTCAGATTTTGTAAGAAGTGACCGAGAAAAAAAATTAATCTGGGCTTCATCTAAGCAACACCAAGGCAACTGGTTAGGAAGTGAGAAGTCCAATCAAATAACATCAAACACCTTGGTTTTTCTAAGGAAATATTTCCACTGGCCAACAGCTTAGGCTTTATGCAGACATAAGACTGAAATCCTGCCTGCAGCCAGGTTCCCTCAATAAAACTCGCTAAAATAAAAAAGATTTTATTTTAAGAGTTTCATATTACAAATTAATAGCTGCTGGTCGAAGCACTGATAAACACAAAGCAATGTATAGAGCTGGGAAAATCCCTGGGCTTGTTTTCTGGGACAGCATCAGCAATGCCCCCATGTGGGTTCCATCTTTCTTGGGGACTTTCTCAGCACACAGTGTGTGTGCCCTGCAGCTCCTTGTGGGAATACTGATGCACGGGTCCTGGCAGAATCTTCAGCCAAACCTCTGTCAGCTGGGAGCAGCAGTATGGGAAAGAGTGGCCAAGGCTGGTTCCATCTGGCACAGGCCCGAGGCCTCTGGCCACATTATTTTCATTGTACTTAGCACTGAATGCTTCATAGTGCTTGAGAAGGCTTTGTCTATATTAGTTTTCACAACAGTCCATGTTGTAGGATATCTTTAATATTAGATTTCCCATTTTAGAGTTCAAGAAGCTGCTGATCAGAAGGCTTAAGGGACTTGTCCATCATCACCTGGAAAATGAGTATTTGACCCAGGATTAGATTGCATAAATATGCCTGGGTCTCTAATAGCTGCATAGTCCACATAGAGCATTGCCATTTTCTCTCAGAACCTAAGGGAATACTTTTCTCATCTCGTAGGAACCCCTCTCTTCCCAGGGCCCAGGGTAGCCCCTGCCAGTCTTACCTCAGGACATGAACTTGGTCTGAACTGCTGGAGGCACTCTTTTTTTTTTCTTTTTTTTTTCTTTTTTTTTTCTTTTTTTTTTTTGAGACGGAGTCTCGCTCTGTCGCCCAGGCTGGAGTGCAGTGGCGAGATCTCGGCTCACTGCAAGCTCCACCTCCCGGGTTCACGCCATTCTCCTGCCTCAGCCTCCCGAGTACCGAGTAGCTGGGACTACAGGGGCCCGTGGAGGCACTCTCTTCTTTACTGAGGTTGGGCTCAGCTCGGCTCTTCATTCTATGTCACACAAAAAGACCCATGAGGGTTTGAGATGAGCTTGTTTTTTATTTTATTTATTTATTTATTTATTTTTTCTAATCTGCAATACTAGTACATAAAAATAAAACCTTAGGGAGCATAAACTGAATAAGCCAAAGCTAACCTTATAAAGCAATTCAATCTGATATGGCAAAATATGAGTCATCTTCCATGTACAAGACCCAAGGATGAATGAAAACAGTCCTGACACTCCAGGAGTTCACAGCCTTCTGAGGTAGACAAATGCACACACACTCGTTTGCACTACAGGGTTCACTGCATAATTGTTACGCAAGAACTAGAAACTACATGTTAAGTGGGCCCAGAAGAGGAAGGAGACACTGATTCTGACCAGGGATGTTTGGAAGCTGTCTCTGAGGAGATGGGAGGGGCCCTTGACAAGTCAGACTTGCAAAAGCAGAAACAGAGGTCCCGAGTAGTGTGATTTGCCCAAGCTCAGAATGCATTTCTTCATCCATCATACCAAATAGCTTCAGAATCATTATCTGAATGTTACGAGGGAGATATGGTGTATTGTAAAATTGAGATGATTTTTATTCTCAGCTCTATTTTGCTAAAAAAAATATTCCAGGAATAAGGCAATGGCAGAAGTGACCCATTTTTCTCATTTTGCATAAATTTGTATTTAAATTCTCACTATTGGGGACTTTCATAATAATAAGATTTATCCAGAGCCTTGCATTAGTGTTAAAGAAAGACATTCATTCAGAGGAAAATTTTCAAAAAGATCAACATGCATTGAAATCCATTTATGTTTTCTATGTTTCTAATTGGCGTTTCTTAAAATATTTGCTAATTGCTAAATTATTTTAGCCAAGATTAAATCCCTTGGTTTTTCTACTTATTTGAGTTAGTACCAAGTGAATAGATAAGGCGAAATCTATTTCCTCCATGGAAGTAGATTAAGAGGTTATAAACATAGAATTAGACCTAACTACAGTATTAAGCAGGAGAAACTGGTCATAATGTATCCCAATGAGTTTTTTCCATGTTCAAAAATAGCATACTTGTCAAAGCACCGGGGCATTACACTGAGAGATGCTTCATAAATACTTTCTATTAATATCTCCCCTTTAAAAGTAGGTTTCCGAGAAATGTCTAATACAAAAACTTTGTTCTGCTTAGACAGATGTTCTCAAGTGTTCTTTGTTTTAAGGTATCTACTTGTGTGGAAATTTCTGCTTAAAACCAGTACTTTGAAGATGGATGTGGTGGGTCATACCTGTAATCCCAGCACTTTGGGAGGCTGAGGCGGGCAGATCACTTGAGGTCAGGAGTTCGAGACCAGTCTGGCCGACATGGTGAAAACCCCATGCTACTAAAATACAAAAAAATGACCTGGACGTGGTGGTGTGCACCTGTGGTCCCAGCTACTTGAGAGGCTGAGGCAGGAGAATCCCTTGAACCCAGAGGGCAAAGGTTGCAGTGAGCCAAGATTACACCACTGTACTCCAGCTTGGGCAACAGAGTGAGACTCAAAAAAAAAAAAAAAAAATCCAAAAAACAAAAACACCAGTACTTTGAGATAAGATATTGGGTACATGTGAATCTGACAGAGAGACTGTATATTTAATTTTGTCCAAAAATCTTAAGTCATCTGATTATACATAGTATTGTATACAGTGTTTTTCCGCTGAGAGCCGTACAACCCTAAGGTTGATGAATTCAGGCCGAGCTCCGTGGCTCATGCCTATAATCCCACCACTTTGGGAGGCCGAGGTGGGAGGATCACTTGAGCCCAGGAGTTCAAGACCAGCCTGGGCAAGATAGTAGGACCCTGTCTCAAAAAAAAAAAAAAATAAAGTTAATGAATTCAGTCATTTGATTAATCATTATTGAATACATATGATGCACCAGGTATTGTACTACATGCTAGTGCTTGCTTTAAAGAAGCCTACAGTTTATAGAGTAGACAAACAAACACTAAACATACAAACAACACTCATTGAATGTGATGAAAACTCTATTTTCTTGAATAGAAATGGCACAGGTTATAAAATGCACCATTTAAAAAAAGTCACTTAGAAAAACTGTGGCCAATTAAACTGACACAGTTTTGATGATAAGATTCATCCCAACTTCAGCAATGTTAAAATATGAAAAAAAGTATATATCAGAATCAGCGAAATGCAGTACTCTCAAGGAAAAACAGGACTGTGTTAGACTATCACAGGGAGATCTTTAAATAGGGATGGCCTCCACTCTGAGATACATTTTAGCTCGTACCTTAAGAATAAGAAGTTGGTCCTACTTCAGCCCAAGAGGAACGTTCCAGGCAGCAGGAAGAGCCTCAGGTCACAGAGGCATGTTTGAGGTGACTAAATTATATTTCACAGGTTTGGTAGCAGTTGTCTTGGGGCTTCTTCCAAACCACCACTGTTTTATTATAGAATTCTAAACCATTGAGGCATCTCCCTTTCCACATGGTCCTCTGCAGCTGTTGTAGCTTTCCTGCTGTTGTTGTGTGTTCTGCTTTCAGGCTGCTCATCGGCCCGTCTCCTCTCATGACTGCTGCTCTGGGGACCACCTCTCTGCTCTCCACTGCTACCACTCTAGCCTGTGGCCTGCTCCTGGTTGAAGAAGCCATCAATCAAAATGAATACCACTCTGGAAATCTTGGGTGGCCTGACCTGATATTTTCGCATAGTGGCCACAGATATTTTAGGCCCCCAAGAGGTAGTCTTACTCTTTCAATTTTACTGGCTCCACTGTTTGAGGAACTTGGAACAATTTCCCCAGGGACTGGTCTGGAGGTACTGTTGAATAACACCACATTGTTGTTCTTCCTCCCCACTAAGGGCCCGTTGATGTCTCAAGACCAGACATAAACCTTTTGGTGTTTAACTCACTCAGAATAAGAGCCCTGCTTTCCCTCAGCACTCTTGCCCTTCGAGGGTGGGGCCACATGTTTTCTTCCTTTATTACTGGGGACATTTGATCCTGGTTTTTGTTATTTGTCATTCCCAGGAGAATTTAGTACCCTGTGTCTTGGTAAATTGTAAGACCACTGTGGATTTTGGAGTTGAGACTCATTTCCCTATCCCTCCCTTCAAGAGAACAAAGAAAGAGAGAGAACACCCAAACCCTTCATCGTTGCTCACTCACCTGTCCAGAGCCTATGGAACAGTCATTGGGGCAGCTGTCACGAGCTGTCCACACAGCTTTTCTGAGATATTGACAGTCTCATGAGGAAGTGCTTATAACTCCCTGCAATGGTTTGAATGTGTCCTCCAAAGTTTATGTGTTGGAAACTTAATACTCAATACAACAATGTTGTCAGGTGGGGCCTTTAAGAGGTGATTAGATCACAAGGGCTCTGTCCTCATGAATGGATTAAGGTTATTGAGAGAGTGGGACTGTTATGCAAGCAAGTTTAGTCTCCTTCCTGTGCACTCTCTCTTTTTCTCTCTGAAAAAGAATGGAAGTTATTAGATGCTTTTTTTTTTTCAAAAAGAACCCTGGCTCCTTATACAATCTCTACCAATTTCTTCACATCCTGTTCTAACTCCTCACATTCCATTCCTCCTTCATCTTACGTAACCTTACTATAGTTTTCATTTTCACCAAGATTTATAGTGACTAGTCAAAATGATTTCATAAAGGATGTTAGCCATCGTGACCAGTTGGCATGTGCTTAACCACTCTTCCACTCTTAAAACACCCTTAGCTTCCCTGACACCATGTTCTTTACATTTTTTCCCATACCATTGGGTTTTATTTCACTCCTTTTGGGTTTTTTTTCTTTGCTCAACTTCTAAGTTTTTGAGTATTCTATAGGCTTGATTTTGGTTTCTCTGTTTGTTTTCTGTCTTTATGCTCATTCTAGGCACTCTCATAACCACCAAAATTATGACAATTTCCAAATTTATTTCACTAACCCCACTAAGACCCAAACTTACATATCTAACCTCCTCCTTGATATGAAATTTGATAGCTAATAATCATTTGAAACCAGAATTCCTGATTCCCTTCTTAAATGTGTTCTTGTCTTTATCATTTCAGTAAATGACAGCTACTTAGTTGTTCAAGCTAAAAACCTAGAAGTCCTTATTGATTCCTTCCTTTCTGTCACCCCTGTGTCCATCCATCAGCAAATCTAGTCAACTCACCCTCCAAAATGGATCTCAAATCTGATTATCTCTTTTATTCTCTACCTTTACTCTCTTAGTCCAAATAACTGGCTGCAGTAACTATCTAACTGGCCTCCATGCTTCTATGTTTGCTCCCCCTTACAACCCATCCTCTACATAGCATTCAGGGTGATTTTTTCAGAAAAATGTCACTCAGGGCATGTCTATTCTCTGTCATTTAAATTAAACAAAATTCAGCTTCTTCGCTTTGTGTAATTTGGTCTCATCACACAAGCTTTATCCATTTGAGATTTTGTTTATTTGTTACCAGGTCCAAAGATAGATCCTTTTATTCTTTAAATGCAGATATACCTTTTCAAATAGATCCTTTCACTTTCGACTAAACCCCAGTTTTGCTGGCAAAAGAACACTGCTTTTCCTTTTTAGGAACTGGTTGTGGGCAGGTTTAAGGGACTGTTAGGATGACCAGATGTGTAGTGGAGAACCCCAGTGTCATTGCACAAATGCCAACCTTCCCCATGTTCATGGCTGAGCCTAGTTAAAACTGTAGGGGAATTAAAGTTTTCTTCAGTGCACCAGCCATTTTTTTGAGGGGGTAATTATTGGTGGGAATGCCGTATCACTATCACCTGCCTCTCCTGTACTTATTTGCAAAGTTTATAGTGCTTTCTTCTAGGCCTCCATAAAAATTTGTTCTCATAATTTCTATGTGTGAAATGTAAACCCAAAAGTATCTGAGACAGGTCTCAATCAATTTAGAAAGTTTATTTTGCCAAGGCTAAGGACACACCCAAGACACAGCCTCAGGAGGTCCTGACAACATGTGCCCAAGGTGGCAGTGTACAGCTTGCTTTTATACATTTTAGGGAGACATAATAACACATCAACCAATACATGTAAGATTTACAGCAGTTCAATCTAGAAAGGCAGGACAACTCGAAGACGGGACCTCCAGGTCATAGGTAGATTTAAAAATTTTCTGATTGGCAATTGGTTGAAAGAGATATTATCAGTAGAAAACAATGTCTGGGTTGTGATAAGCAGTTGTGGAGTCCAAGGTTTTATCATGCAGATGAAGCCTCCAGGTAGCAAGTTTCAAAGAGAATAGATTGCAAATGTTTCTTATCAGATTCAGAGTTTGTGTTGATGTTAAATGCTGGTCAGTTTTTCCTGAATTCCAAAAGGGAGGAGGGTATAATGAGGCATGTCCAATCTGCCATTCCCGTCATGGCCTGAACCAGTCTTTCAGGTTACCTTAGGAGTGCCCTGGCCAAGAGGAGGGTGTCCATTCAGATGGTTGGGGGGGTCATAGAATTTTATTTTTGGTTTACAGAAATCATCTGTAAAAATGTATTAAATACAACAAAACAAACATTTTGCATTTGTTTTTAAAAGATAGCCATGGCTTGTGGCTCATAGTTGTAATCCCAACACTTAGGGAGGCCAAGGTGGGAGGAACACTTGAGGACAGGAGTTCAAGACCAGCCTGGGCAAAATACTGAGATCTCATCTCCAAAAATAACAACAACAACAACAAAAATTAGCCAGGTATGGCAGCATGCACCTGTAGTCCCACCTCCTCAGGAGGCTGAGGTGGGAAGATCTCTTGAGCCTAGGAGTTTAAGGTTATAGTGAGCTATGATGGCACCACTGCACTCCAGCCTGGATGACAGACAAGAAAGAAAGAACAAAAGAAAGGATGAACAAAAGAAAGAAGGGGGAAGGAAGGAAGGAAGGAAAAAAGGAAGGAAGGAAGGAGCTCATTTGACAAAGACTCCCTTATTGAGCAAATGTAGTCAGGCTCCTCTGAGCCCTTCTTTTGACTAGACTTTATCTTTGGCCCAATCTTTGGCTTTCCCAGTCTAGTTTTAGTATTGGATACTGCTTAGCCAGTTTATAGAGAACCCCACCACCTTTGATATCTAACCAAGCTCTCCTCCATACCCTTGATGTCTAATCAAGTTCCTCTTCCACAATGCCCTTGATACTTAACCAAGTCCCTCTTCAGTATGTTTCTATCCAGTGACTCCCTCATCATGCCCCTTGGATATATTCCCACTTATCCCTGTTGTATTTATTTATTGGTTGATTTTTGAGGTAGGGTCTCACTCTTGTCACATAGGTTGGTATCCCTGTTGTATTTAGAATTGAATTCAATCTCTCTTCTTTATTGCAATAGTCTTAAGTAAAGTCTTCCTTGCCATTTTTAACAAGTGTCTAGTGCAAAATTTCTCTTCAATGTATTGATTCTAAGCACCTCTTTTTAACTTTTAAATTATCATTAATACTCCCCCAATTCCCCACAGTATAGATCTTCTCTTCTCACTAAGTTCTGACACATTAATTATTTAAGCAAGTTTATTATTATTTTTAAAATCATAGACATCTATCTATTCCTTGATCTCTGTTCTTTAGAGCTGCTTCACAGTTGTAATCCTGATATCTCTTTCGCATTGCATTTGGGGATTCTTTTTGCCTTTTTCTTATGTAGGATTCCCCTATGTAATTCCCCTGTCATCTTCTTTTTAATTTTTTAAACAAATTTTTGGGGTACACGTGAAATTTTGTTACATGTGTGTAACGCACAGTGATTAAGTCGGGGTATTTAGGTTGTCTATCACCTAGTACAACACATTTTTTGTTAACTATAGTCACCCTACTCTGCTATCAAACATTGCTTTTATCTCTTCTATCTAACTGCATGTTTGTACCCTTTAACCTATTTCTTTTCATTCTTTCTCCTTTCCCCAATCGCCTTTCCCAATCTCCATTATCTCTTTCCACTCTACCTCCAGGTGATCAAGTTTTTTAGCTTCCACATGTAAGTAAGTACCTACAATATTTATTTTTTTATGCCTGGCTTATTTCACTTAATATGATGACCCTTCATGTTGCTGCAAATGATATGATTTCATTCTTTTTTATGGCCAAATGGTATTTCATTGTGTATATTTACCACATTTTCTTTACCCATTCATCCATTGATGGGTATTTAGGTTTGTTTCATATATTTGCTATTGTGAATAGTGCTACAATAAAAATGCAAATGCTTTGTATCCCTTTATCCCTTTGATCTATTGGTTTCGTTTGGATAGGTACTTGGTAGTGGGGCTGCTGGATTGAATTCTGTTTTTAGTTTTTTGAGAAATCTCCATACTGTTTTTCTTAGTGGCTGCACCAGTTTACATTCCCAAGAACAGAGTAACAAATTCCCTTTTCTCCACATCCTCATCAACATCCATTATTTTTTTGTCTTTTTATAATAGCCATTCTGACTGGGGTGAGATGATGTCTCATTGTGGTTTTGATTTGCATTTCTCTAATGGATTAGTGATGTTGAGCATTTGAGCATTTCTTTATATACCTGTTGGTCATTTGTATGTTATCTTTTGAGAAATATCTATTCATGTGCTTTCCCCCACTTTTTTTTTGAGACTGAGTCTCACTCTGTCACCATGCTGGAGTGCAGTGGCATGATCTCAGATCACTGCAATCTCTGCCTCTCTGGTTCAAGCGATTATCCTGCCTCAGCCTCCCGAGTAGCTGGGACTACAGGTGCGCACCACCACGCCCAGCTAGTTTTTGTATTTTTAGTAGAGATGGGATTTCACTGTGTTGGCCAGGGTGGTCTTGATCTCTTGACCTCATGATCTGCCTACCTTGGCCTCCCAAGGTGCTGCGATTACAGGTGTAAGCCACTGCACCCAGCCTCCCCCACTTTTTAATGGAATTATTTGTTGCCTTTTTTTCCTGTTGAGTTGTTTGAGTTCCTTGTGTATTCTGCATATTAGTCCCCTGTTGGATGAAGTTTGCAAATGTTTTCTTCAATGCAACAGGGTGTCTCTTCACTTTGTTAATTATTTCTCTTTTGTGCAGAAGCTTTTTTTTTGCTTAATTAAGTCCCATTTGTCTACTTTTATTTCTGTTATCTATGCTTTTGAAGTCTTAGTCATACATTCTTTGCCTAGACCAATGCCCAGGAGAGTTTTCCCTAGGTTTTCTTCTAGTATTTTTATAGTTTTAGAGCTTGTGTTTAAGTCTTTAATCAACTTCAAGTTGATTTTTGTATATGATGAGAAATAGGGGTTCAGTTTCATTCTTCTGAATGTGGCTATCCTATTTTTCCAGCACCATTTATTTAAGAGATTGTCCTTTCTCCGATATGAGTTCTTGGTGTCTTTATCAAACAGCAGTTGACTGTAAATATGTGACCTAATTTTTGGGTTCTCTGTTCTGTTCCATTGGTCTATATGCCTATTTTTATATCAGTATGATGCTGTTTAGGGTATTATAGCCTTGTGGTATATTTTGAAGTCAGACAATATGATGCTTCCAACTTTGTTCATTTTGCTCAGGATTGCTTTGGCTCTTGGGTTCTTTTTTGATTCCACATGCATTTTAGGGTTATTTTTTCTAGTTCTGTGAAAAATAATTGACGTTTTCATTAAAATTGCATTGAATCTGTAGATTGCTTTGGTCCATATGGCCATTTTAACAATTTTAATTCTGATCCATGAGCTTGAGGTGTTTTTCCATTTGTTTGTATTCTCTTCAATTTCTTTCATCAGTGTTTTGTAGTTTTCCTTGTAGAGATCTCTCACCTCTTTGGTTAAATATATTCCTAGGTTTTTGTTTCTTTGTATGTTTTTTATAGCTATTGTAAATGGGAATGCCTTCTTGATTTCTTTCTTGGCTAGATCGTTATTGATTTATAGAAATACCACTGATTTTCGGGCATTGATTTTGCATCCTGCAGCTTTACTGAATTCATTAATCAAATCTAAGACGTGTGTGTGTGTGTGTGTGTGTAGTCTAGGTTTTTCTAGGTATATCATATTAATAGCAAAGAAGGACAATTTAACTTCCCGTTTTCCATTTTGGATGCTGTTTATTTTTTTCACTTGTCTGATTGCTCTGGCTAGGACTTCTGGCACTGTGTTGAATAGGAGTGGTGAAAGTGAGCATACTTGTCTTGTTCTAGTTCTTAGAGGAAAGGCCTTCAACTTTTCCACATTCAGTATGATGTTAGTCGTGGGTTTGTTGCATATGGCCTTTCTTATTTTGTGGTATGTTCCTTCTATACATAGTTTCTTGAGAGGTTTTTTTTTTAATCATGCAGCCATGTTGAATTGTATCAAATGATTTTTCTGAGCTATTGAGATGACTATGTGGTTTTTGTCCTTCATTCTTTTGACATAATATATCATGTTTACTGACTTGCATATGTTGAACCTTTCTTGTATCCCTGGTATAAATCTCACTTGATCATGATATATTATCTTTCGTTTTTTATTTGTTTGTTTGAGACAGGATCTCCTTATGTTGCACAGGCTGGAGTGCAGTGGTGTGATCTTAGTTTATTGCAGCCTCAACCTTCTGGGCTCCAGCAGTCCTCCCACATCAGCCTTCTGAATAGCTGGGACTACAGGTGGATGCCAGCACACCTGACTAATTTTCGTATTTTTTGTAGAGATGGGGTCTCACTATGTTGCCCTGACTGGTCTTGAACTCCTGGGCTCAAGTAATCCTACCACCTCACCTTGGCCTCTGAAAGTGCTGGGGTTACAAATGTGATAATCCCATAGCAAATCCAACAGCACATCAAAAAGATAATACACTCTGCCAGGCCCAGGGGTATTATCTTTCTGATGTGCTATTGGATTTGGTTTGCTAGTATTTTGTTGAGGATTTTTGTGTCTATGTTCATCAGAGATACTGGCCTGTAGTTTTCTTTTTTGTTGTCTCCTTGTGGTTTTGATATTAGGGTGATGCTGACCTCGTAGATGAGTTAGGAAGAATCCCCTCCTCTCTGATTTTTTGAAATAACTTCAAGAAGATTCATATTGGGGCCGGGCGCGGTGGCTCAAGCCTGTAATCCCAGCACTTTGGGAGGCCGAGGTGGGCGGATCACGACGTTAAGAGATCGAGACCATCCTGGCCAACATGGTGAAACCCTGTCTCTACTAAAAATACAAAAAACTAGCCGGGCGTGGTGGCGGGCGCCTGTAGTCCCAGCTACTCGGAGGCTGAGGCAGGAGAATGGCCTGAACCTGGGAGGCGGAGCTTGCAGTGAGCCGAGATCGCGCCACTGCACTCCAGCCTGGGTGACACAGCGCGAGACTCCGTCTCAAAAAAAAAAAAAAAAAAAAAAAGAAGATTCATATTAGTGCTTTGTACATTTGGTAGAATTCAGCCGTGAATCTATCTGGTCCTGGGCTTTTTGTTGTTGTTGCCTTACTCATTCAATCTTACCACCTGTTATTGATTTGTTGAGGTGTTCTATTTCTTCATGATTCAATCTGGGTAGGTTGCATGTTTTCAGGAATTTATCTATATCTTTAGGTTTTCCAGTTTGTCAATTTATAATTATTCATCATAGTCTCTGATGATCTTTTGTATTTCTGTGATGTCAGTTGTAATGTTTCCCTTTTCATTTCTGATTTTGTTTATTTGGATCTTCTTTCTTCTTGGTTAGTCTAGCTAGTGGTTTATCAATATTGTTTATCTTTTTGAAGAACCAACATTTCATTTTGTTGATCTTTAGTATTTTTTTAAGTCTCTATTTCATTTAGTTCTGTTCCAATCTTTATTATTTCTTTTCTTCTGTTAATTTTTGATTTAATTTGTTCTTGCTTTTCTAATTCCTCAAGGTGCATTATTAGAATGCTCATTTGTAATTTTTCTGCTTTTTTGGTGTAAGCATTTATTCCTATAAACTTCCCTGTTAGCACTGCTTTTGCTGTATTCCACAGGTTTTGGTATATTTTATTTTCATTTTTTTCAAGAAATTTTTTGATTTCTGTTTTAATTTCCTCATTGGCTCCATGGTCATTCAAAAACATGTTGTTTAATGTCCTTGTATTTGTCTAGTTTTGCGAGTTTCTCTTAGTATTGATTTTTAACTTTATTCTATTGTGATCTGAGAAAATACTTGATATGAATTTGATTTTTAAAAATTTTCTGATACTTGTTTTGTGGCCTAACATATAGTCTGTCTTGGAGAGTGTTCCATGTGCTAATGAGCAGAATGTGTATCTGGCAGTTGTTGGATAGAATGTTCTGTAAATGACTAAATAAAACCTACTTTAAATTCGATTTTTTTGGTGTCAATTTTCTGTATAGATGAGCTGTGTAATGCTGAGAGTGGGGTGTTGGGAAATCCCCCACTATTACTGTACTACAGTCTATTTCTCTCTTTAGATATAGGAATATTTGCTTTATGAATCTGGATGTTCCAGCCTTGGGTGCATATATGTTTAGAATTGTTATATTCTCTTGCTGTATTGACTTTTCATTAATATATAATTATCATCTTTGTCCTTTCTATTCTTTAACTCTTCTTGATTTAAAGTCTGTTTTATTGGATATAGCTACTCCTACTCACTTTTGGTTTCCATTTGCATGGAATGTCTTTTTTCATCCCTTTGCTTTCAGTCTATATGTCTTTACTAGTAAGATGAATTCCTCAAAAGCAGCATATAGCTGAATCATTTAAAAAATATCAATTCAACCATTCTGTATCTTTAAATTGGATAATTTGATCCATTTACATTCAAGGTTACTATTGATATGTGAGGCTTTGTTCCTGTCATATTACTAATTGTTTTCTGGTTTTCAACATATTCTTTGTTAATTTTTTTCCTGTTATTGTCTGTCATTGTAGTTTGGTGGGTTTCTGTCATGGTACCATCTGAGTCCTTTCCTCCATTGTGTGATTGTTTTACCAATGAGTTTTACAGTTTGATGTGTATTCATGATGGCAAATGACATTCTTTTGCTTCCAGGTTTAGGATGACCTTGGGCATTTTTGTAGAGTTGGTGTAGTGGTAATGAATTCCCTCACCATTTGCTTGTCTAGGAAAGACTATTTCTTCTTCATTTATGAAGGGTAGTTTTGCTGGATCTAATATTCTTGGCTAGCAGGTTTTTTTTTTTTTTTTTTTTTTTTTTTTTTTTTTTTTAGCACTTTGAATGTATCATCCCATTCTCTTCTGGCCTTTAAGGTTTCTGGTGAGAAATCCACTGTTGCTCTGATGGAGTTTCCTTTAAAGGTAATAGACACATTTGCTGTTTTTAGGATTTGCTCTTTATCCTTAACATTAGACAGTCTGACTATAATGTGCTGTGGAAAAGAATTTTTTGTATTGTGTCATCCTGGGATTGCTGAATTTCCTGTATCTGAATGTCTAAACCTCTTGCTAGACTTGGGGAGTTGTCATCTATTATTTTGTTAAATAGATTTTCTAATTCTTTCGTTTTTTTATTTGCCCTTGGGGATATCAACAATTTGTAGATTTGGTCTCTTTACACGTCCCAAACATCACAAAGGCTTTACTCCTTATTTTTGTTTTCTTTATTTTTATCTGACTGAATTATTTCAAAAGACCCATCTTCAGTTTCTGATATTCTTTCTTCTGCTCGATCTAGTCAATTGATGAAGTTTTTAAATGTATTTTGTATTTCATTCAATGAATTATTTACTTCCAGAATTTCTGTTTGGTTATTTTTAAAATGTCTATGTCTTTAGTAAATTTCTGATTCATATTCTGAACTGTTTATCTGACTTCTCCAAGAATTCTCTTGTATCTCACTGAACTTCTTTAAAATCAGTATTTTGAATTCTTTATCTGGAATTTTATAAATTTATTTATCTTTGAGATGTTATTCTGTTGCCCAGGCTGGGGTGCAGTGGTGTGATCTTGGCTCACTGCAACCTCTACCTCCCAGATTCAAGTAATTCTTCCTGCCTTAGCCTCCCAAGTAGCTGGGATTACAGGCGCCTGCCACCATGCCCAGCAATTTTTTTTTTTTTTTTAAATTTTTAGTAGAGATGGGATTTCACCATGTTGGCCAGGCTGGTCTCGAACTTCTGGCCTCATGTGATCCACTCGCCTTGGCCTACCAAAGTGTTGGGATTACAGGCATGAGCCCTGAGCCCAGCCTATACATTTCTTTTTGATTGGGATATGTTGCAGGAGAATAATTTTGCTCCTTATGAGGTTTAATTTTTCCTTGCTTTTTTATGTTGATATTTGTGTATCTGGTGTAACTGTTGCTTCTTCCAATTTTTTGAAATTGCTTTCTTAGGGAAGGACTTTCTCCTGAAGGTGTATATAATGTTGTTGGTTGGGTAGGGCATTTTGGCTTTTCTTTTTGGAGCATGCAGTATTGTAATTTCTGTATGACTTCTTTGGCTATAAACAGTATCAATGGTATCTGTGATTTACTCAGTGGTTTAAGATGTGGTTATTATTTGAGACTGTGGTGAAGTTTTGCTGGGGAGTAGGATGCCATGGACCAGTCACCAGGTCTCAGTGGTGGCAGCAGTGAGCTTAGCATGCCTGTTCTTTGGCTTCAAGGCAGCTTGTGCTGTCACCAGTGTTATTGGGTTCAGGAGGGTAGTTGGGGGAGGAGACTAGGATAGAAGACTTGTACTCATGCCCCCAGTAATACATTCAAGTGCTGACTGTGGGGGTGATCCCCAGGCTACCAGGGTAATACTCAAATGTGGGCAGCAGTTGCTGTACTGTAGGTTTGCCTATAGGGAGGGTGGGGCCTCTTTCAGCTGGAGCAGTATAGGCAGGTAGCTGGAGAGTGCAGTTTACTCATACCTTAGTCCTATAAAAGCCTGCAGGAGCAGAGGTGAGATTTGTCCTCGAAGCACATGAAAGTGCCTGTGCTTCCCCTCTCCCTCCTTCCTTGGCTTGGTGGTACAGGGACAGGGTCATCCCCAGCCCTAAGTCATTATGCAGACCTTTGGAGGATAGATTCTCTGAATGGCACCAGCTATGGGCTTGCCACTGGGGAGGGCAGGGTCCTTCTTAGCTGAAGCAGCATAGGCAGGTAGCTGTGGGTAGATTGCTTATCATGCCTTGGTCCCACTGCAGCCTACACAAGCAGCAATGGGATTTGTCCTAGGGGTGCATGGGAGCACCCAGCCTCCCTTTCTCCTTTGCCTGGTGGTGGCAGTGGCATCATTAGCCCTGGCCCTAGAGCAGGATGCAGACCTTTAGAGGCTAGACTCTCAGAATGGCACCAGCCATGGGCCTGCCACTGGGGAGAGTAGGGCCCCTCTCAGCTGGAGCAGTGCAGAGAGGAAGCTATGAGGAGTGCAGTTTGCCTTGGCCCCGCAGCAGCCCGCAGCAGCGATGGTGGGATTTGTCCTTAAGGTGCATGGAGGTGCCTGGCCTCCCCTCTCCCTCCTTGGTTTGGTGGTGCCAGTGACAGTAGCAGTTCTAGGGCAGTATGTGGTCCTTTTGGGGTTTAGCTCTCAGGATGGCACCAAGCTGCAGCTGCGCAGAGTTCAGATGCCTGTAGGACTCTTTGTGAGTTCATTCTCTGGAGCAATGCCTCTTGTTCAATCTCTAGTCAGATCTCTGTTAGTTTTTAGGCCCACATAGATCAAGGCATCCTCCCATAGCTAATAGTGTAAAAAACTAGTGGGAGAGTTGAACCCTGCGGGGACTAGAGGGGGAGTCTCTCTTTCATTCTTTTCCTAGGAGCTTCTCCCTGCTCTCAGCCAATCCTGGCTGAGGAAGTGGCCTTGCTTCCCTCTTCTTACTTGCTTTTGGTGCTTCCCTTCACATCTCTGTTAAATCCCAGTGTTCTTAGATGAGCTTTTTAAAGTGTGAGTATTACTTGTTATTTTGGTTCCCATCTGTGGAGGAGGTGTGTACTAGCTGCGTCTAGTCAGCCATCTTTTTCTGTTTTCCTCTTTCTTGGCCATTTTAGTAGAGTGCATCTTCTGGGAGCTTCCTGAGAAGGGATATATGATATGGCAAATTATTTGACATTCTTCCCATTGAGAGGGGTATATATTTCCCTTTCCCTTGAATTTGGACTGGCTTATGACTGCTTTGACTAATACAGTATGACAGAAATGGCACCATGTCAATTCTAGTCTCAGCCTTTAAGAGGACTCACAATTTCTGTCTTGTCTTGGAACCATGTAAAAAATCCAATTAATCTGAAGTAGTCCAGCTGTGAGAAAGCCCAAACTAAACATGTGAAAAGCTATGTGGAAAGAGAGAAATGCCCAGCAACCCCCAAGCTGTTCAACTCACCCATCTGAGATCATAGACATTGAAAAATAGAGACAATCTGTCTCCTCTGTGCTCCATCCAAATTCTTGGAATCGAAAGATATAGCTGCTTCAAGTCACTAAGTTTTGAGATCTTTTTTATGAAGCCACATAAAGCTGCAACATATAGGAAATAATTTGAGACCTTGAATGTCTTGAAATATCTTCTATTTATCACTTATTTAATAGTTTGTATGGATATAGAATTCTTGATTATTAGAATTTTTCTTCAGAACGTTGAAGGTATTGTTCTGTCATCTTCCAGCTTCAAGTGTTGCTGATAAGACATCTGATACCATTCTGATCCATATATCTTTGTATGTGATCCAAGCTTTTGTTATGTTTTGTTTTCCTCTATGGAAGTTTTAGGTTTACCTCTTTGACCCCAGTGTTGTGAAATGTTAATCACAATATGTTTTGTTGTAGGTCTTAGGTTAAACTTCCTCTATCAATATAGGGGAAAAAACCAAATAAATTGTTTTTACCTACTGTACTCTCAACCCTCAACACAATAGATGTGTTAGTTTTTTCCTGCACTGACTAATTCTCTGACACCAACTGAATGTTCTACAGTTCAATTCAATTCTGACACTAACAGGAATTAGCTAAGATCCCATAGGTTAGGAGTTCAGTCCCACAAGACTGCTTCCCCACTTCAGATATCAGTTGCAAGTAGTTCCTCAAGTTACCCACAACTTGTGTCCAATTTGGCTAAAGATCAGAGGTTCCCATAACCTCCTCCTTCAGTTTGCTAGAATGGCTCATAGAACTCAGGGAAACACTTTACTTACTATTGCTGATTTATTCTAAGAGGATACAACTCAGGAACAACTGGATGGAAGTGATGCATAGGGCAAAATATAGAGGAAGAGGTGCAGAGCTTCCTTGCCCTTTCTGGGTTCACCACCCTCTACATGTTCAGCAACGTGGAAGCTCTCCAAACCTTGTCCCTTTGGAGTTTTATAAAGGCTTCACTATGTTGACATGATTGATTAAATCATTGACCACTGGTGATTAACTCAACCTTCAGCTCCTCTTATCACTTGATTGGTTCCGCTGGCAACTATCCCCTATCTTGAGGTTTTCTAAGAGTCCCCAGCCATTAGTTCCCTCAGTGGAATACAAAAAGGCACATATTACTTCAGAGATTCTGAGGGTTTTCTAAGCTATGTGATAGAAAATGAGGCAGTGATCAAGTATATGTTTCTCATTATAATATCACACTCTAGTTCCTCCATCTACATCCTAGTTTTCAAAATTGTGTTGTTCTACCCCTCTATTACTATCATTCTCTTGTAAACTAATTCCTTATTAAGCCATCTAGTATAATATTAATAGGATTAGGGAAACAGTGGTTATAATTGTGTGTGCAGGTGACCTGTATTTCTGTTTTGTATGCTGTATTATTTAGAATTATTTGTTTCACATTGTCTCCCCTATGAAATTGTAAACTCCATGATTAGGGACCATTCTCTTTTTCACTACTGTATCCTCATCTCCTAGCACAGTGCCTGGCATGTAGTTGTTATTTAATAAACATCTCTTAAATAAATGAATAAAGAAATGCCCAAGGCAGGAGGCCGGAAAGACGGCAGGGACAGACACTTCAAAATAAAACATTGTAATATCCCTCATCATTTTGTCTAGACCAGTGGTTCTTAAAGGAGGGTGACTTTACCAGCCAGAAGACATTGGTAATGCCTGAGGACATTTTTGATTACCAAAATTAGAAGGTGGGACAGTTTGCTATTGACATCTAGTGAGCAGTGTCCAGGGATTCTGCTAAACATCCTACAATGCGCAGCACAACTCCCTACAACAAAGAATTATACAGTCTAAATGTCAGTAGTGCTGAGGCTGAGAAACCCTGGTCTAGACCAAGCACTAATATATAGCTAATATTTATAATTTGGTATTTCTTAAATACATGGCCCATTTTCAAAATACCACAAACATGGGTCAAACCTTCTACCTTTATGCCTTTTTTGGTGTATGGGCTCAGTGGAGAAGTACCAGGTTTGAATATCCTATGGCTCACCCCTTTACAGTAGTTGATTTTACATATTCCCTGCCCCCCGCTTTTTTTGAAAGCTAGGATTAGTGGACAAGGAAAAGAGTAGAAAAGAAATACACAGAGTCCCTACTTAATTCATTAATTTTCTTCCTACCTTCAGTGGTAAGTAGATTTAATGGTGTCTTACATTGTTTCTCAGCTGTTCCCCTATCTTCTCAGAGAAAAGTGCCTACCAGGCTATTCACAATAACCAAACAGGGTAATCATAGCACTCTAAGACTAGAAGGGGCCTCGTTTTAAGATAAAGTCATTATGCCTCATGTAGCTAGCTGAATATAGAACTAGAATAAAAATTTGGGTTTGTACTACAAGGTAGCTGTATTCTGTTGTAGCATGTTCTTTGAATTAAAAACAACAGCAGCCACAAAACTCTGTTGACTACACAAATCTACCTTCAACAACACAGTGAATAAAATGCTTACCCTATTCTACTTTCATAAAAACTGAAATCACCTGGGGCGACCATTCCATGTTATCCAACCATACCAAATGCTACACCACAGACAGTTGATTATGACCTTGCAGACAAAGCATGGATTTGTAGTTATATGTTGTGACATGCAGCATATTTGGGAATCTTGCATAAACTATGTTTTGATGACAGCTATGTTTGCAGAATGAATTCATTCAGGCTAAACTCAGCGGTTAGTCATGGTTGGTTATTTAATGCTTTACCACTCCCCAACTCCACCTCTCTCTTCCAAATTCATCATTTAAGTCCAGACAAAGTTGGCACAACATGGATGTTGTGCCTTCTCCTCTGCAGTTCTTGTTCCCCTAATGACTTGTTATAAATTCAAAGCTAACCATTTTGCTTTTGTTACTCTCTCTCTAGAAGCTGGATAATAATATGGCCTCCTTCGTCATTTTCTTCTCCCAGAGGTTTTTTTTTTTTTACATGAAGTGGAGTGTAGTGGCACGATCTCAGCTCGCTGCAACCTCTGCCTCCCGGGTTCAAATGATTCTCCTGCCTCAGCCTCCTGTGTTGCTGGGATTACAGCCGTGTGCCACCGCACCTGGATAATTTTTTGTATTTTTAGTAGAGACGGGGTTTTGCCGTATTGGTCAGGCTAGTCTTGAACTTCTGACCTTAGGTGATCTGCCTGCCTTGGCCTCCCAAAGTGCTGGAATTACAGACATGAGCCACTGCACCTGGCCTTCTCCCAGAATTTCTGAAAGCCAGTAACCCAAAGGTTCTTTGACATCTTCAGATAAATGAAAGCCCTGAACCAAATCCATGGAGTCTCTGACTACTTCTTCCTTCACAGCTCTGTATGATGAGCGTTCAGTCATTCCTTTCTTTCTCACCTGGCCTAAAGGTGTCCTCTTCCTCCAGGCTCTGCAGTACTTCTTTAAGCCTGAATATTTAACCACACGTCTGGGCTGGATTTTTAAGAGGTCACTCAACCTTCTCATTGGGCCACAGACTGGAGTGGATAATCCGCCATCATCTGTGACCACGGAATAGCTTTTAAGCTCTTTTCATCGCCAAGAGGGAGCCTGGATACTGGCTGCCTTTCTATCAGTCCCCCACTGAGCACTTCCTCCTTCCTCATTTATGTTCGTTTTCTTGTATCATTTATGTACGTTACTTCTCTCCACTAAATGTAGTTCCTTGAGGACAGGACTCTATCCATAGAATTGCCATGACAGCCAGCTCTATGGTTTGGCCCTAATGGGTTTAAATAGTATTTGTGCTAGAGTGATAGGGGAAGTTATATCAGATGTGCTCTATGCCCTGGTTCTTATTTCCCTATTTACCTTATTTATCTGGTGATTTCCTATTTATGTAGCTAGACCAGGGGGCATTCATTTCTTCAGGGGTTTTCAATGATGGGATCAGAAAGGAAAAAATGCAAATTCTTGCAAAATAAATTTAACATCAACATCTTTGTCCTAAATATTAAGATGGGAAAAATTTTCAAGGATAAGCAAGTAGGTAGAATCATTTTTTTCTCCTTCCTCCCCACTTTCCCTACCAGGTCAAGATCCCAGCAACTAAAGATAGAGAAAGAGTGTGGGAGGATCAAAACAATTTAGGAAATTAGTCTGGCCAGGAGCAGTGGCTCATGCTTGTTATCCCAGCATTTTGGAAGGCCAAAACAAGAGGCTCACTTGAGGCCAGGAGTTCAAGACCAGCCTGGGTAACATAGTGAGACCCTGTTTCGATAAAAAAAAATTTTTTTTTAATAAGCCAGGCATGATCATGTGAGCCTGTAGTCTCAGATCTTCAGGAAGCTGAGTGAGGAAGATTGCTTGACCCCAGGAGTCTGAGGTTACAGTGAGCTATGATTGCGCTACCGCACTCCAGCCTGGGCAACAAGGTGAGACCCTGTTTGTAAAATGAAAAAGAAAAGAAAGACATTAGTCTGCCTGTGGACCTTGTCTCCTGCCCCAACCCCAGAGAGCTTTAGGATATCTCTGATCTGAGTTCACCTGGTCTTTCTGATCTCTTCTGGAACTCATCTATGACTCAGAGAAAGAGGGTAGAGATAGCATTGAGGGTGGAAGGAGCACAGTGAGTGCCTGTGACAGTTCAAGGTTCTTTGGGGAGCCCAGAGGACTATAGATGACTGATCTTCTGGTTCCATAAGAAAGTCCGAGAAAATAGGGACAGAAGGAGAGGGGAGAAAGGAGAGAGAGTGGGGAAGAGGGGAAGATTAAAGGAGAGAGAGAGAGAACCCACTACCCAGCAAACACGTAGAAGGAAAAGGTAAAAGAAATAGAGAAAAAGGAGAGAGAGGAAAAGGAAAAAGGGAGGGAAAGAAATGGATTACTTTCTCTACCTGGCTTGAGTTGAGACTTTCTACAAACTAGGAAAGGGTCGTCTGAGAGATATGTAGTAAGTAGACCAAAACTGTTTCGTAGACCTGAAACAATTGGCTGCCAGCAATATCATATCAGTTAACCTAATACCACAGGCAGGGCTGCATGGTAACTTTCAGGAGCAGTAGGCACTTCCTCCTTAGAAAAAAAGTAAAAAGTATATTTTATGATTAGGTTAGAATAAAGGTGAATATATTAACATTACATATTAAAACACGTTCTTTGACCTAAAACTTTATTTTTTCCTTCTGATTTCTAAAGAAATAAAAATCTGTTCATGGGCCCTAAACATATTGTGAGTCTCTAGTCACTGTGCCCTTTGTGCCTGCTGGGGATCTTGGCCCTGGCAACAGGATGAACATGGGCCACTGGAGCCTGGAATTCTGCCACTGAGAGATTCCCTGGAAGCATGGCTTTCTTTTCTCTCCTGGGTTCCATGAATTCTCTCCTTCTCCCCAGGTATGGTGTGCTAGTCCCTTTTGCATTCCTATAAAGACTACCTGAGGCTGGGTAATTCATAAAGAAAAGGGGTTTAATTCACTCACGGTTTGGCAGGCTGTACAGGAAGCATAGCAGCAACATTGGCTTGGCTTCTGATGAGTGCCTCAGGAAGCTCACAATCATGATGGAAGGTGAAAAGGGAAGCCAACATATCACATGGTGAGAGCAGGAGCAAGGGACAGAAGGGGGAGGTAGTAGACGTTTTTGTTTTGTTTTTTTTTTTTGAGACAGGGTTCCACTCTGTGACCCAAGCTGCAATGCAGTGGTGCAATCACGGTTCACTGCAGCCTTAACCTCCTGGGCCCAAGCAATCCTCCCACCTCAGCCTCCCAAGTAACTGGGACCACAGGTAGGTGCCACCATGCCCAACCAATTTCTTTTTAATTTTTTTGTAGAGACAGGATCTCACTATGTTGACCAGTTGGTCTCGAACTCTTGGACTCAAGTGATCCTCCTGCCTTGGCCTCCGAAAGTGCTGGGATTGCAGGTGTGAGCCATTGCACTTGGCCTCCAGACTCTTTTAAACAACCAGATCTCACGTGAACTAACTGAGCAAGAACTCACTCATCACCAAGGGGATGACACTAAGTCATTCATGAGGGATGTACCCCCATGATTCAATACCTTCTACTAGACCCCACCTCCAACATTGGAGGTCATGTTTCAACATGAAATTTGGAGGGGACAAGTATCCAAACCATATCATATAAGTTTCTCCTGCATTGACCTTTATACAGGTAAATAAATGCCTCTAATCTCGAACCCCAATCAGAAAGTCCCTCATGTCATTAGTAAGGATAATTCCATTTCAACTGGAAACTAATTGTAAATGCAGGGCTTTCGTGCTGCTATGTGTATTAGCTTGACAATCCAGTTGACAGCTGCTCACTCTAATATTGCAAAAAACAAGCAAAACCTCAAAGCATCACTCTCACCATATGGATACAGAGCTCCTGACCACCATGCACATTGTGGCTAGTGACCAGGGAAGGGAACTAAAAGCTCGTCTTCATTGTTGGGTTCATTCACATATTGGCAAGCTTGCAGAACTCCCACCCATTTCCTTCTCCACTAATTGCCCTACTAAGACTGCAGCAGAAAACACAATGGATCCTGCTCTGAAAACCACAGGGGCTCATAGGAGTGAGTGACATTTTATTTCTCTGCCCTTCAGGAATTAGCCTCCTTACTGTCAGACCAGCTGCAGAACTTTCTCCCACTTATCCCTTAGATGTCAACCACCCACACTTCAAATCACCCTGGAGACTGATGTGACTGGGATGATTTGACTGCATGTAGGTCAGAGCTGCCTCCAGGCAACTTGTGGGGCCAAGGCTTTGTGGCTAAAAGGAAGTGAGCATTAACACATCGCTTAGAACAGCAAAGAGCATCATCTGAAGATCATCATCTGAAAGATCATCATCAGAAGAGCTGCGAATATCACTGATCTGATAATTGGGTATTTTTGGTACCCCCCCCCCACACACGCACACACACAGCCCTGCTTTTGTGGGAACTGCACTTAAATTGATGTGGGTGGAGGTTTTACTGAACTGAGTAATTCTTAATCTTTGGAGTATAACACCTAGTCTCCTAATTCCTGTCCTGAACAGCATGCCTAATACAGTATTTTAAAATTAGAGATAATTAAATTTGATTTTGTTTCAATAATTATTTTGACAGTTTTAAGATACCTTTTGGGATTGTTTGTACCATTGCAGTCTTTTTCAAATCCAAGACTAAAATGAATTTTTCTAGCTATTTATCCTATCTTTGAGTTAAGAACATAGGTCCTTGCATTTCAGTTTAATAGGTGATCCTTTAAAAGTTGTTTATTTATTTAGAAACAGGGTCTTACTATGTTGCTGGCTGGTCTTGAACTTCTAGGGTCAAGTGATCCTCCCACCTCAGCCTCCCAAGTATCTTGGATTACAGGTGTGAGCCACTGCACCTGGCTCTAATAGTTGATTTTTGAAATCATATGGAAAATTTCAAGTTAATAAAAATTTTTAATTAAAAAGTATGTGCACAATTCACAGATGACCAGTCTTTTGGAATTATTATAGAATATTTTTGACAATAAAACTATGCTGAACTCAATCTTTTAATGATTATGAAGATATTTTCTGATTGTAAAATTATGAAAATTAATGTTCATTGTGATATTGATGTGAGTCTAGGTCAATGTGGAGTTCTGGAGACAGAATAATACCTAAAGTAGATCTGTTTTTCACTTTGGGAACTGATTATAACACCTGGAAATTATGTATATATTATTTAATCAAATGAGATAATGTGTATCAATAAACCAAGCATTGGGGCTTGGCACATAGTATTTTTCAGTCAATAAGAGAAGAGTTTGAATATTAAATTATTTACGCACTGGGGAGTAACTTCCTAGATCTATTTCTCTATGTGCTTCCTCTCTGTCAATCTCACTCATTCAACAATACTTATTAAGCATATACTACTAATGCTATGTTGCATCGATTATATGTCAGACACATAGTCACATTTTATTAACTCTAAAATTGTGATCAGTTTTAACATTGCAGGTGGCTTACAAATACTGTCAGTTAGAAGCAATCGTGATGTACTAGTTGGCTGTTCTTTTTGATGGCACAACTGGATAACTGAGCCCCTTCGTGTTTCTGTCAACTGACCTTTATGTTTGAGGAAGACATATGAATCAGGGCCATTGTTTGAAATCTAACCTTTGGCAAAAATCAATAAGGAACTAGCCCTCAAACTTGCCTAATAGTGGGTGTCAGCAGCTTGGATGAAAACTCCCAGGGATAATAGTGGAGTACTCTTTTAAGAAATAGTGAGCATCAACACTCTCGATGGCACAGAAGATGGACACTGTGGGAAAGTCAGGGACACTGACCACTCAGTTTGGAAGGTAATTCAGCAAATTTAGACTCACACATATAAAGAAGTTTAGAAAATTGAACCAATTACTTTTGCTTATATTTTTCTTTTTATGCATGTGTAAGAGATAAGATAAATATCTGTGACTAAATATGTCTCTTATACCAAATAAAAAAATATATCCAAGAAGAAATTATAATGTCATTGTTTCATTAAGCATTATGTCATGCTTTTTGGAGGCATTTCCACCCTTTCTTACCTTTCTTAATGGTATATAAAATTGCAGTGCATTTCACCATCAGTGGTTCATTGGATTCGATGAAGTCTAAGTAACTGCTGGACCCTGTGTTAGGCTTTTTAGTTACAACTAATTAAGCAAGTATTTATTTATTTATTTATTTTAATTGAGACGGAATCTTGCTCTGTCGCCTGGGGTGGAGTGCAATGGCACCATCTCAGCTCACTGCAACTTCCGCCTCCCAGGTTAAAGTGATTCTTCTGCCTCAGCCTCCCAAGTAGCTGGAATTACAGGCACTTGCCATCATGCCTAGCTAATTTTTGTGTTTTTGTAAAGATGGGATTTTATCATGTTGGCCAGTCTGGTCTTGAACTCCTGACCTCAGGTGATCTGCCTGCTTTGGCCTCCCAAAGTACTGGGATTACAGGCGTGAGCCACTGTGCCCGGCAGCAAATATTTATTGAATGCCTACTGTGTGCCCCAAACTGTTCTAGGTGCTATAAATGGGCCAGACAAGCCGTCAGGGAAGTTGCCCTGGCTGGGAAGACAGACATCAAACAATATAATTCCAGAGCTGGATAAATACTAGGGAGAAAAAAAAAAATGCGTGATGTATTATGATGGATATTGCCATAGAGTTAAACACTGGGATTTAAGACACAATTTCTGTTCACAAGGCATGTTTGATCTAGGGTCAAAGATAGATGGACATTTTTTAAGTGGTGGGTAAAATGCCATGAACTCCTGAAAAGTGCAAAGGAGGTAATAGTTAAACTGCCCTGAAAAGCTAGTAAGGTTTAGCCAGCTGAAGAGCATGGGAAGGGCATTCCAAGCAGAAGGACCATCATGTTTAAAGGCCAAGAAAGAAGAGGGAGACTGGTGAGTTCCTTCAATAGCAAGTAGTCAGATGGCAGAGTCTACAGTGTGAGGGGCAAAGGATAGGCCTAGAAAGGTAGGCAAGGCTTGGAAGATCTTGAATGTTATCGTGAGTCTTTTGGTCTTTATACCGAGAGCAATGGAGAGATACTCCAGGATTTCATGCAGAGTATAAGCATGATAGGATTTGCATTTTAGGAAGATCACCCTTGCTGGAGTATGGAGAGTGGATTAATCTTCTTCCCTCCCCTTCTGCAAGCAAAGATTACAGTTGCAATCATTCAAAAATGAGAAGATGGTAGCCATGTTAAATTCCCCAATTTTCCCAACTTGATTGGATTGTTGTCCTGTTTGTATGGGGTCTTTATAAGAAAATGTCGACTTCAGTAACCTCTGATCTCTGCCCAAGGTGAGCCCAGTTGCAGACACTACAATCACTTTTAAATGAAGTCCTGTCAAGTTACTTGCTTAGAAAAACAGATTAATAAACCCACCGATCTAGTGAACAACCTGTCAATAAAAATGCTGCCCCAATTACATGATAAAGTCAAAAATCAAAGCGTACTGTTGCCCTCCAAAGCTTCTGTGGGACTGAAGAATTTCCATCTGAGATTTATCAAAGGGTCTCAAAAGGCAAAGAATGGTTTAGATGAAACTCAATTGATTTTATATTTCTGCCAGAACTCTGAGCTTTGTACAGGTCACAGCTTGTTAGGTATTACAAAAATCATAATTTTATCAGAGATTCCTTTTACGGTTTAGAAGGAAGAATGCCCCAGCAAGTGCTAGACTGATAAATGCTGGTCATGTGTCTGTTTAAGCAGATGTAAATGAAAATGCCAAAAGGCTCAAGTTCAAAGGATTCAGTACCTGAGAAATGTCCCTTTATGGAATTCCCTTTTTGGAAATGTACTTGGCAAAAAGGTTTCTTAAGCAGGCTGGGAAGCCACAGCTTCAGTACAGTGTGCGCCTCTCCCAGCCAGCTTGACCACCATTTCTTCTTGGAGCCCATAAAGGGCTACAATGCCCAGAAGCTCACTTGGAGAGATGCGCTGTTTACTGAGCTACCCTGGAAGGCTCCAGATCACAGAGTGTTGACATGTGTTCCTCAGTTGCTTATGCCGTTTTGAAAGTACTTGAATTTCATAAGCAAACTCTTGTTGCAAGGAAATAACAATGGGCCAGATTAGTCACCTCCAGACATTTTATCCTGTGTACTTTTGTATTTCTGTATGTGCACAGGGCTTAGTCCTGCAGGGAACCATTTAAAGAATGTAGATAATACCTATCAGTGTTGAGTCACCCTGTCAAGAGAGTAATGTACAACTGTGCATCCTTGTAAGTTATTTATTATACTCCGAGGCTTGATGAAATACAGTTTCCTTGATGAAGAGATAAAAAGGAGCAACATAAAAGCAAGGTAAAAGAAGAACACTTCATTAAAACTGAATCTACCTTCTGGTCTTAACTTTTTTTGGTTGATTTTTTTTTAATTAGTAAAGTATTACTAAAATTTATCACACAAAAATTTACTTTGTAGAGCATCTTTCCAAAACACGAATAGAACATGCTCATGCCAGAAGGAATAAGGTTGAAAAGGGACAGAAATACATGGAGACAGAGAAAAGCAGAGAGATTCAGAAACAAAACTAAAGCAAAGATGAGAAAGAAAGAGAGAGTTAGAGAGGGAGAGTGGTTGAGAGTTAAAGAGAGATAAACTAAAGAAATTGAGTTCTGTAGAACCGGAATCTTCAAAGCACATTTAAACAAACTAATTCCCCAGAGAATGGAAGTAAACAACTCTGAAAAAGCACCAGTTTTCTCTGTTGAAATTAGTGAGAGGAGTTCTGTCCAGTTGAACAGAAAGGACTGAGCCCAACTCCATTTCACTCCCAAAAGAGGGTTATAAAATGAGGTTATAGAGAAAAGGACAAGTCAATAAGAACAACGGATTCTAACTTGAGCAAACCAGCACTCTCACCTAAACATTAGGGGTCGAAGCAAAGGTTTTGTAAGGTGCTTTGTGGTTCTAGAATTCTATGTCTCTCAGGGTGGGTAGGGTGACCGCTCAGAAGTACAGTGGTGGGCTCAGGTCCAAGAGAGGGTGGAGAAGGAAGGAAGTTGGTGTTTTATTCCCTGTTGAAGTTTAATTCAAATTCTAGCTTGTTTATCCTCTTTCTTCCCACTGCTCCTTTAGAACAGAACCTCAGGACTAAATAACTCTCATAAAAATAGCTGATTTTCAGGACAATATTGGGGTTTAGTTAAATAAGCAATGCAAGAAGTCAATGCTTTTAAAGTACCACTTAATACTGTGACTGTTTAAAAGGACTTAAGTTTGAGCTATATAAAAAACATGAATACAGTTTCTTTGTAAAAATTGAAAATATTATATGTAAGGCTAAACTCCTCTTTCACCACTACTTTTTTTTTTTTTTTTTTGGTAGGGTCTTGCTCTGTTGCCCAGGCACAATCTTGGCTCAGGGCAACCTCCACCTCCTGGGTTTGAGCAATTCTCAGGCCTCAGCTTCCTGATTAGCTGGGATTACAGGTGCACGTCACCATGCCAAGCTAATTTTTTTTGGTATTTTTAGTAGGGATGGGGTTTCACCATGTTGGCCTGGCTGGTTTTAAACTCCTGGCCTCGAGTGATTCGCCCACCTCATCCTCCCAAAGTGCTGGGATTACAGGCATAAGCCACCGTGCCTGGCTTTCACCACTATTCTTAATCTCAAATCATCCCAGTCTCTCCCAATCAGTTTATTACATTTTCTTAACAGACCTTTTTCTAGGTAGAAACTACATAGTGTTGTTTCATGTTTGTAAGTATGTCTGTTAATATGAACAATTTATTTTTTAAAAATATGCCTTAGCACTATTCACAATAGCAAAGACTTGGAATCAACCCAAATGTCCATCAGTGACAGACTGGATTAAGAAAATGTGGCACATATACACCATGGAATACTATGCAGCCATAAAAAAGGATGAGTTTGTGTCCTTTGTAGGGACACGGATGCAGCTGGAAACCATCATTCTTAGCAAACTATTGCAAGAACAGAAAACCAAACACCGCATGTTCTCAGTCATAGGTGGGAACTGAACAATGAGATCACTTGGACTTGGGAAGGGGAACATCACACACCGGGGCCTATTATGGGGTAGGGGGAGGGGGGAGGGATGGCATTGGGAGTTATACCTGATGTAAATGACGAGTTGATGGGTGCTGACGAGTTGATGGGTGCAGCACACCAACATGGCACAAGTATACATATGTAACAAACCTGCACGTTATGCACATGTACCCTAGAACTTAAAGTATAAAAAAAAAAAATGCCTTAGAGATGGATCCTTATCAGCATGTAAGTAAGTTCCATCTCATTCCTTTGAACTGCTTTTTTAGTGTTCTGTGGCTTAGATGGATCACAGCTTATTTAGTCATTCCTCTGTGATCTACAAGTGGTTTCCAAGTTGTTTGTTTTTTTGCTACTGTAAATAAATGCTGCATCCTTGTATATGCTTCCTTGTATACCCTATGCAATTGCTTCTCTAAGGTAGAAATAATTTGGTTTTTATAGCCTTTGGGTCTCCAGGTCTTATGAAGGCAGCTTGAATTTAGCTACATGCCACAGAAAATTTGAAAAATGGTCCCAAATTGGAGAGAAGAGTCACTTTTTAATCTTAGCAAAACAATAACCCATTTCACAGGTTCATAAAATGACTACTGTATTCGTTTTCCTGTCTAGGTGAGACTATTGATTAAGGATGCTACATATGGCATCACACAGAAAAATACTATTTTAGTGCTCGTCTTGGCAACATATATACTAGAAAAATACTATTTTAATATTCTTTCTTTTGTTGCTTGCATGTTAAAAATGTGTTTCAGGAATAAAAAATAATTTTATATTTATATGAAAACATGTATAAAGCAAGACTGTCAACATACTGCAAAAAGCCACTCTGTAAGAGTAATGTATTTTCTTTTACTAAATGAACACTTCATCAATAACATGAAATGGGCAAGAATGAAAAGGGAATGATGTCAAAATTGAAAAGCAGCTGAGAAGCTCACATCATCATTTTTGACATGTAATGTCTATACTGGCAGCTTTAGGATCAATCCAGTCACAAATCCTTTGAGCAGCTGTTTGTATGCCTTCGACTAATGAAGCTCTTTGAGTGCTCTGTTATTAATGTCATAAAGGGGAAGAGGGGATAAAGAAAGAGACAGTGGACCAAAGAAGAGACATTCTAAAAAGAGACTCCCTTTCCCCAGCCACTTGTGGAAATCCATTTCAGGTCAACTGGGACCAATTGTGAGTTCTGGCCTTGGGCAAAATTCCTATTTGCGGTCAATAAATTAATGGGTGACACCTTGAAATGGGTTAGCTTTAACTGAATCAATGTCTGATGTGGCAATCTATCCGCAGGCCAAATTCCCACTGAAGTTCATAGGTTGGGGCTCACTGAAGAAATGGATTTGTATCCTTGAACTTTTTTTTTTTTTTTTTCAAATCACTTCTTTAAAAAGCAGCATTCAGGCGCTGTTTTTACTTTTCTGTCCTTGCCCATCCTCTCTTTAATTGGCATGGAAGAACTCCCAATATTAATTGATTTCATTTGTACAGAAGTCTACAATGTACAGAGTTCTTTGCCTGGGTGATTTTAGTTGAATCTGTTTCTTCTAAAAAAATTGTCCATAAGGCTAAAGAGGTAACCGTTCCTTTACAGTAGCTCCTTTTGAAACCTCTAGGCAGCAGGAAACAGAGAAGGGCTGCTCTGTTGGTTCAGCTGGCTTTTACAGCTGAAGATAACATGAACCACAAATCTGTCGAGGTTCATGTTTTCTTGGAGGGGGAGGAGAATTCAGGGAGCAAAATAAAGAGAAGTTGAAGTTTAATGTTTCATAACTGTGTGCTCTTTTCCAGATTTTATTCCTGTAATATTCTCTGTGTGTGGCCAGGCCCTTCATAACACAGTGCTATTGAAGAAGAAGGAGAAGGAAAAGGAAAAGGGAGGAAAGGGTGGAGGTAGGGATAAAACTAGTCTTTGGCGGGGGGCAAAAAGACCACTGCTTTTAAGTAACAACTGTGACCTTAACTGGAACTAATCAAGGCCTCATGGAATTGAGTTAGCCATTCAATTCTGAAAATAGGATAGGGGGTAAGTGTGTGGATGGAATTTGTAGTTAAGCCAGAAAAGGGAAATGACCCACTTAGAATCTTCTCTGGAAAAAGTGGGTTCCTGAGGCATCAAAAGGTTGATGGGCTGAGAGCTTTCCTTTCCCTGAGGGTATACGTGGGTAATGTCTGCTAGGAAAAAAAAAAAAATTGAGGGACAAAGATGGTGGAAACATTGGAACATAATCCTTTTTTCTGTTTTGGAATCTGTTTGTGGGATTAAAAATTGAGAGAAATATTTAAAATCTCTGGAAGAAGAGCAAGCATTGGCAAGTCTACATTACGTATGCAATGCTATTCCTGCCACCAGATGGGGAGGCTAACAAGCTTAGCAGCTGAGGAGAAGCATATTTTACTCAAGTTGGCCAAGCTGTTTCCTGCCCTTGGAGCAAAAACCAGTACAGCCAGTGCACCCTGATGATATTTGTTTCTGCGAATATCAGAACCTTTTAAATAACAAGCACATTATTCTTTTAAAGGCTCTGAAAGCATGAATGGAGAAATAGAACAACACCATTGTATCTCTTCCCTTGAGACCACCCTTTTCTCTAGAACTATACAACATTGCTGGAGTTTCTGAATGTAAATTTAGAAAATGACCATTTTTCTTTTCTTTTCCGCCCAAACTGGACTCAAATTCCTGAACCCAAGCAATCATCCCACCCCAGTCTCCTGACAGCTGGGATTACAGGAGACTGCCACTGCACCTGGCTGGCAATTGTTTTTTCATCTCTTACGAGTGGGAAAACACAGCCAAAACACATAGTAGTGATGAAGTCCCATAGCCTTGAATAGAGGCAATAAAAATAAGGCCAGTTATGGTTTCTGAGCTGAGCTGGGGTCTCTCAAAGCTGAGCAGAGTGTGCTGGGCAGGGCGGAGGAAGAGCAGGGGTGGTAGTGGTACCTGTGATGGAGAGGCTCCACAGTGGTGTTTGACAGTTCATGTCATTGATGAATAGTTCTCAGGTGCATAAGCCAAGAGTTATAACAGAAAGGACCTTAGATTTCATATAATCCAATTCCTTCATTGTACAGAATGACTTGCAAGGGTTAGTGGCAGAGTCAAGCCTACATTTTGGGGCTCTTGTCTTCCAGGTTGGTATTTTCCATTGCTTTGAGTTGGGCATTTTACCAGACAGGTTAAAATACACAGTCTCTGTCTTCTAGTAGCTTACAATTTAAAATGTCTGTTTCCCAGGAAAAAAAAGAGTAGTTTAGGGAAAGAATGAACACTAAGAGGACCAAAAATGATACTTGGTTCCAAGCTCGTGTCACTGCGTGACCATAACAAATCCTCTGATCTTGTCTGTGCTTGCGAAGGAAGCTGAGGGAAAGCGGGGTCTGGGGAGCAGCTTCATTCACCTTTTTAATAGTTAGTGGTTCTGCACGAAACCAACGAAGGCTCTTTACTGTGCCATGAGGGATATAAGAGTGGACAAATGTGAGGTTACATTTCTCATTTGAAAGTGTGATAATGGAATAATAATATTAACTGTTTCTCTAACAAAGGTCAATGTGCATTCTCACAGTGACACAAAATACCCTGGCTCTGTACTTCTTCCTTTACAAACAGGCCCATGTCAGCTTCCTGGCTGACTTCTGGTAAATCATCCTAAAACGATTCCTGGCACTCACCTCATAGAGGGTTAAAACTTCCTCTGCACAAACCAAGGGCTACGCACAGAAGAGAGAGGCTACAAAGGAGGATATTGTTGCTTATTTTATACCAACTGGGAGAAGAGAATACTGAAAGGAGAAAATGCTATGGTATAATTTTTAAAATCCAGATTCATAAGAAAAATGTTATGGAGCTTATTTTATTTTATTTTTTAACTACATTTTTTTTCCTCTCTGTGTTCCTCCCAGCCTAAACCATCCCCAAAAATGTCCTTATTTGGGTGAGAAAGACTCTTAATGCTATGGAATTCTGTGTGGAAACCCAGAAACAGAAGGTTGACCAGAGGCAGTACACGGAGTGGTTAGTGGTATTGATCCCTTGCCTTCTCACCCTTGACCCTGGAAGGGCTTAGTGGCAAAAGGAGAGTTTCCTGCAGGGCTGCGTTCATCCTTCCTGTTAGCAGAACTGGAGGAAGAATACAATGTACTAAAAAGCAGCCCCACCCTCATTCCTCTGCCCTGTCTACTTCTTTGAGAGAAATGAAAGAAGGAAAATATCCATATCCACCAACAACCCTGAGGATCCCTGACAAATGGCCCTAAGGTATATCACACCACATTCTTGGAAAGCAGGAAGAAACCAGGCAACAGGGTTGGGTTTAGCTCATTTAATTGGGTTTAGCTGTAATTACTGTGTGGAAAACTGCAGCATTTTCCTTACCATAGATTGGATCTTCACCCCTCATGAATACTGTGCTGGTCAGTACTACATCTTGCAATCTTTGGCTGGTGTAATTTTCAAAGGTGGAATATACGTAATGAGGAATTAATGTCTGTTGAAAATACATCGAGAATGAGCTGCTGGAAACTTGTATGCTGTTACATTAGAATATGCAGACAAGCTGATATAGTGCATGTTGGAACAGCCCAGAATGAGACAATATTAAAAATATTTATTTTGGGACCTGAGGTAGGTGTTGAAATGTATATGAAGGGCATGCAGCCTCACCCAATTGTCTTTCTGTGCATTGCTGTGTGGTTTAAAGGGTCAAGCACCTCTTGAGAGTTGACGCGCTTTATTTACTAAAAGTAAAAATGTCTTTGGTCCCATTTTTCTTTTCTTTTGGGGGTAAAAAATAATTTGTTAGTTGTCAAGATAGCCAGGCTGAAGAAAAAATGGCTTTTCCCCACCTTTTTAACCTACTTTGGTGACATAGTAACCAAATAACCAAGTGGTTCATATACACTCAAAATATTGAATCACAGTCTCTAGGGGCAGGGCCGGATCATCAGAACTTTTCTAAAGTTCCCCACATCACTCTGTTGTGTCATCAGGATTGAGAAACCACTTGTCTGAAGTCTCACCAGTTTAACTGACATTAGTAAGGAGAAAACTTGGTCCAAAAGGGAACGCTAGGAAAAGGAAACATGTAAATCAGCTATGAAATATGAACGTGTTGCTTCAGGAATTGCTTCATCGAATTAAGGGCATGAAAAGAACTTTGAGAGTTCAATTATTTCATTCATGTGCATCCGGATAGAAACATACTCCAGGAATTGATATTCTGTTTTTAACAGCTTTCAGTGCTACTTATCCAAGTATCTTTTTGTAATCCGTTCCCAAATACTGCAATGGATGGAAAAGCAAGCAAGCAAGTAGACCAAGAGTACAAAACATTATAGAAAGAACTTACTTTTACACATAATAAAAATGGAAGTAAAATTAGTTACTTTAGGATTAATTAAATTGGGACAAGTTAAATTAGGATTGAGATTATGCATCATGGGTAAATTTTCATTTATGCATATTACAAATAAACCTGATTTTGCAAGACCAATTTATGACTATTCTTAGAGCTTCCTACCAGAATATTTCTTCTTAATTCCAGAGAGGGTGTTTTTAGCTGTTTCTCTGATCTCTTATAAAGGTACTGGCCTGGCTAGATTTATAAGTAATTTTCAGGTCATAATAGCAATAACCTATAACTTACTGATATTTGAAAGCTGTAATTATTGGAAGAGAAAATTATAGGTGAACCTTTCATCTTCATTGAGATACAAGGGGAAAGGAAAGCTTCATAAAAGAAAAGACCAAAAATGTCATATAAATGTTAAGGTTGAAAATATAAGATCTGTTTTCTTAGTTAAAGGAATTTGGCCACATATAATAGTAAGAAGGTTTTTTGTTGTTATTTTGATTTTCAGAACTAAATAGGCAACCAGCTGGGCTGAGCTCCATATCTGATGGTCTCACCTCTTTGTTTCCTTTAGGGCAATTTCCTTTTGTCTTGTCTCACTGTACCCAAGAGGTCAGTGCAGATCCTTAAGGAAGGTGTGATTGGCCATGGTGAGAGACTTCAAGGTGGGATTCCATTCAGTTGATAGCAGGCCCTCACTGTTTGTATGAAGCAAAGTTCAAAGAGCTGAGCACAAGGAAGGAAAGCAGTTGCTGAACAATGATGAACAGGATCCAATAGGAGACACAAAATCAAGAAGCAGGGAGCAGTTACTTAGCCCACTATATTAAATAGTCAGACTTTCCCAGCTCAGCCGAAACTTCCCAGGGTCCTCTTAGGATTTTCATGAACCCTAGGATGCTTTTGTCTTTGTGTGTACCTTCCTTCATTGAAACAATACTAAAAATTATATTTTATGACTGTGTTGATATAAAGACAAATAATTAATATTGTATGTTAAAATACAGTTTTTAACCTAGAATTTTTTCCTCTGTTTTTTAAAAGAAGCTAAACATTTTTGTGGGCTCCTAAAAGCATGGCTCAGACCTTTGGCACTATGCCAACTGCCTAAAGGGTAAGTCAACCCTAACTGGAGTGGGTTAAGTGAGGAGAGGACTAGCAGACTTAATAGGAATAGTAGCAGTGGGACAGATCACACAGGGCCCTCTAGGTCATAGTACAATGAAAAGGATGTCAGAGTTTATTTTCATAAGTGAGATGGGACATTTTTAAGGGTTGTAAACAGAGAAGTAATATGACGTGAAACATTTTAAAGGGATAGTTCCTTTTGTAGAGAATATGCTATAGGAGGTAAGGAAGAAAATCATAGAGACCAGTCAGGAGACCATTCTGATAATCCAGGGAAGAGATGATGTGGCTTGTCCTAAGGTGATGGTAGAGGTGATAAGAAGTGGACAGGTTCTAAATAGATGTTAAAGGTAAAGGAAAAAGGATTTGCTGATGGATTGGATGTTGAATGTGATAGGGACAATTCAAAGGTGACCTCAAGTCTTTTGCTTGAACAACTGGAAGAGTGAAGTTATTTATTGAGATGGGGAAAAATTGCAAGGAAAACACATTTAGGGAGGAAAACTGAGAGCTCAGTTTTGGACATGTTAAGTTTTATATGTTTATTAGACATACAAGAGGAGATAGATATCTGGAGTTTAAAAATGTTTAGACTGAGGTAGAAATTTGGAAGCATCAGCTTACAGGTGATATTTAAAGTCAAGAAGAGAGGATGATATCAGAGAGATAGTACTATGTAGATTCAATAGAGAAGAGATTAAAGGACTGAAATCTCAGGTATTCCCATATTTAGAAGTTGGGAACATGAAGAGGAACCAGCAAAAGAAGCTTTGTAGAAGTGGCTAATTTTTGCCAAGACAGTGCGGTGTCCTGGAGACCAAGTAAAGAAGCACTCAGGTCTGCATGAACAGTTGCTTTCAATCTTGGACCATCTCTGGCTGCTTAACACCACAAGAAATTATGGTGCACCCACATACTTCCTTCCTGATGGGGGAGGAAGCTAAGTGCCTACTGCCAAAAATGGAATGGAAAATTAATCTAACAACCATTTCCCCCCTCTATGTGACAAAAAAAATTTAATCTCATATGGTTCAGTGAAGGCGCAAATACCACTAAAAGAGTAAAACATGCCCAAGAAATAAGTTCTTTCTCCTGGCAGGAGAGTCCTTTCTGTAGACAGAACCTCTCTTCTGGTCACATCTGAAAAGGCATATTCTTCCACAGAGCTCCAACATGATTTTAGATGTACAAAAGGAAACAATGGGAAGCATGTACAAACGGCAGTCTGAGGAAGGAACCCAACAGTGAATTCTGTCATGGATGTGGACATGGTGAACATGTAGATATGATGATGGAGAAGCTTAGAAAAAGGAAAAGCATGGCTTAAACCTAAGAGAGAAGAAAAAAGATGCAGTCATAAAAAACCCAAAATATTCACTGATACAAACTGAATGTTGATGTCCTCTCCCACCTGAAATTCATATATTGAACTTCTAATCCCTGGTGTGATGGTACAGTAATTCCCTCTTTTCCGTAGAGGATACGTTCCAAGACCTCCAGTGCATGCCTGAAACTGTGCATAGAACCGAACCCTATATATACTATATTTTTTCCTATACATACATACCTAAGATAAAGTTTAATTTATAAATTAGGCATAGCAAGAGATTAACAACAATAACTAATAACACAATAGAACAATTATAACAATATACAGTGGACCTTTGAACGATTCAGGGTTAAGGACCACTGACTCCCCACTCCCACCTGTGCAGTTTTGACCTTACTTAACTACTAATAACTTACTGTTGACCAGAAGCCTTACCAATAACATAAACAGTCAATTAACAGATATTTTGTATGTTACTTGTATTACATACTGTATTCTTACAATGAGGTAAGCCAGAGACAAGAAAATGCTATTAAGAAAAATCGTAAAGAAGCGAAGATACATTTACTATTTATTAAGTGACAGTGATCATCATAAAGCTCTTTATCCCTGTCATCTTCACATTTAGTAGAGTGAGGAGGAGGAGGAGGAAGAGGAAGGTTTGGCTTGCTCTCTCAGGGGTGGCAGAGGTGGAATATGTGGAGAAGGTGGCAGGGGAGGCAGGTACATTTGGTATAACTTTACAAAAATACATTATAATTTGTATATGACATTTTTGCTGTTACAGTTCTTGAAAAATGTTTCTGGTGATACCAATCCTTCTTCCATCATTTGCTTTAGTTTCAGTGCTTGTATAAAGTGATCCATGTTATAAAAGAAGTCAAAAGCAATCTTGAATAATTGGAACCCTCCTGCCAGCTTGTCTAACGTCAACTTGTTTTCTGACACTGCTTCTTCTACATCTTCCTCACGGTCTGGCAGTGGTTCAGGAGCACTCATCTCCATCAAGTTGTCTTCTGTTTATTCCTCTGGTGTGGTGTCCATTAGAGCTTGAATTCATCCAAAACCCGTATCCTACAACCTTTCACCTTCTATCTTTTTTTTTTTTGCCATATCCACAATCTCCTTCATGATTTCCTTGATTGACTCTGTCATAAATTGTCCAAATCTCAACACCATTTCTCCAGTAGGAATTAATTTTTTTCATGCTTAAACTCATTTATGCCTAGTGTTCCATTATTGGAACTATTTATATCCTATTACTCAAGGTCATCACCAAGGTCTGATTGCAAAAATTCAAAGAATTGCAGCCTCGGTCATAAATGCGTTAATGGCTTTCATAGTTTTCTCTATAGCAACGATGGCATCTTCAATGGTGTAATCCTTTTGGACTTTCATGATGTGCTTTCTATCGGGGTTCTCTTCCATGGCATTGACTATCCTTTCCCTACAGTAATGTGTAATGATCTTTAAAGGTCCTTATGATCCCCTGCTCTAGATGCTGAATTAGACACATTGTGCTTGGGGGCAAGTAGACCATTTTAGCAACCTTGGTGTTGAACCAAAGAAGAACCCATGGGGTTCTGGGTGGCCTGGGGCATTGCCCGATAGCAAACATTAAAAGGTTACTGGCAAGGTACTTCCTGACTTCAGAGACAAAGCATTGATGGAACCAATCCAGAAAAAGTGTTCTCATTGTCCAGGCCTTCTTGTTGTACACCAAAAGACTAGCAGCTGATATTTATGTTTTCCCTTCAAAGCTCACAGTTTTAGCGACTTTATAGATAAGGGCATCCCTGATCATAAAATGGACTGCATTTTCACAAAATAGTAAAGTCAGCCTATCCTTCCTGCTTTAAATCCCAGTGCTTGCTTGTCCTTCCTATTAATAAATTTCCTTTGTGGCATTTTTTTTTTTTTTTCAGAATAGGGCATTTTTGTCTACATTAAAGACCTGTTCAGGCAGATATCCTTTCTCCGTAATGATTTCCTTCACGGTATTTGAGAACTCTTCTTCTGCCTTTTGGTTGGCAGAAGCTGCTCTTCCCGTTATCTTCACAGCTTTTGTTGTTGTTATTGTTGTTGGTATTTAGATATGGAGTCTCTCTGTGTTGCTTAGGCTGGCCCAGAACTCCTAAGCTCAAGAGATCCTCCAGCCACAGCCTTCTGAGTAGGTCGGACTACAAGTGCATTTCGCGGCACCACCTGGACGGGCCTTTAAAAACCAGCCTCTTTCAATTATCAAACCATCCTTTGCTTTCGATGAACAGCACCAGGTTTGGTCATGTATTTTTGCTGGAATATGGCTGTTTTCTCAGATTGTGGAATACAGAATATAGCAATCGCAGACCCACATAAAGAAAGCTGCATTTCAATGGGGACAAAAGATTTTTTCGTCTCAAACATGCCTGAACAGCTGCGGCTCATTAAGCTACATTCCTTCGCCAACCCTTCATGCTTGTCAGCTTCATCCCCTTCCTTCCTTTCTCTCTCTCTCTCTCTCTCTTTCTTTCCTCTTTCTTTTATGCTTGCTTTCTTTCTTTCTTTCTTTCTTTCTTTCTTTCTTTCTTTCTTTCTCACAATGGTCACTGCACTGGGTTCGACTGCTTGAAATGGTGGGCAACTGCATCACAATCGTCACAATTACGCCGTAAACGAAATCGGCGCCGCGCCAATGTGGCTTTTTCTCTCTGCCCTCTTGGAGCGGCATCATGTGGCACTGGCCAGCGGGTCCCATGGTGTTATATGCAGGGTTTATGATATTGCACTACACAGTGGAAATGCGGGCCACAAAGTCACTTTTTACTGTGATGTGCAGTTTACTGGAGAGATGAACTGTTCACATGGAGATGATTAGCATCACAAGGTATTTTAAGCAGATACTCGTAACACTTGTGTTCATCACAATAGCAACAGCAGATAGCTATAAAATTATTACAGTTGTATGATATTACTACAGTTAATTTTATACAGTTATGATTTATGCTTATTTATATTTCTTTTGACTGTAAATGGTGCCATATACAGTACTCTGTTTGTGTGTTTTGATAAATTTTAACTTTTCATAACAGATTTTTGTATATTTTATGGTAGTAAATGAGAAAACAGACTACTACCTACATATATTTTATGAATTCATGACATACCTATGTTTTTCTTAATTTTTAAAAATACTTGTAGGCTATGCAGTTTGCAAATTTTTTCAAATAGTCTCAAATCTTAAAACATTTTTTCAATATACTTATTGAAAAAGGTTTGCATATAGGTGGACCTGTGCAGTTCAAAGCTGTGTTGCTCAAGGGTCAACTCTACCATAAGAAAAGTTATGCAAATGTTTATTTCTGGAATTTTTCATTTAATATTCTTGGACTGCAATTGACTGAAGGTAACTGAAACCTCAGAAAGTAAAACTGCAGACAAATGCGGGAATACTGTATTTGGAGGTGGGGATTTGGGGAGGTAACTAGATCACCAGGGTGGAGCCCACGTGATGGGTTTAGTACCCTTATAAGAAAAAATTCGAGAGAGACAATCTCTCTCTCTGCCATATAAGGAATCAGCAAGAAGATGGCTGTCAACAAATCAGGAAGAGGACTCTCACTAGACATCAAATCTGCCCATATTTTGAGAAGTGTGATAATTAAATCTTGGTTGTTTAATTCACCCAGTCTTTGGTATTTTGTTATAGCATCCCAAATTAAGATATTTGCTTTGCTCCAAATAAAGCCTTGCACAAAAATCAAAAGTTACACTTAAACATGATTGTCATGGATTTAGTCAGACATTGACCATAAATACAGTGTCAGCACCCAAGGCTGCCATTATAGTATCTCAGAAGACTTTGAGAGGATGGTAGAAGAAAGTCTTGGGTCACATTTATATAGGGATATAGCTTTAATTTTTTAAAAAAGGTGTGGGAGAAGGAAACTAGTTGCCATTATTCATGGAGGGATGGAAGGGGATGTCTGAAGTTTGTAAGCAACTGAGAAATAAAATCTTTTTAAAAGTCCCTGCTTTCCTGACTCTAAAAATATAAATACTGTTTATATTTTTATAATAAATGCTATTTATATTTATTAACCTCATTCTGTTCAATGGGGTTAAAAGTATAAAGAAACAAAGCCAGAAATAGTGTTTATGATTTTAAAAATTACATACACATCTCTCTCTATATGTCAGTATGAGGTAATATAATCACATGAAACTTTGAAAAACAAAGAAAAGACCAAAAAATTATCCCACATCAAACTACCCAACACAACTACTATTATAGTCTATTTCTTTCTAATCTTTTTTTCTAGGCAAATTTTAAAAACTGTAGTTATAATTATAAGATAAATTAATGTTCATATCTTACTTTTTCCAGAGATCATTAAGACATAATTTTTAAAAGTGGATAATTGCCTTTCTAAACTGGAAATTTCTTACAGCAGGATCTTACCTACCTTTGGGCAACAACTCTTTTATAGCTTCAAAATTATTTTCTATAATCAACTGCCCTACAGCAAGTTTCCCTTTTTCCCCCTAACAACCTAAATCCCACTTTTGTAAAGATGTTTATACATCGTTTATTTGCGCCCATTCCCAACTGCAAAGTGATTGTAGCCAGTTCTGGTGGTCCATTCTTCCTGTGAGGGATGAGTATGAGCATATAATTCAATTCTATTTAATGAAGTGTAAGAGGAAATATGGGGAGACTTTGTTATTAGTAAAAGAGTCATGAAGAAGAGACAGTCTTCTTCCACTGGACACTGTCAAATCTGTTCGATAAAAAAACTTTGGAACTCTGGAAGTCATCTTGCAACCAGGAAGAGAGCCAGCCAAGGAAAAAGCAGATATGCTGGGGTTGGTGGAAAAAAAAGATGAAAGGAACCTAAATACTAATTTAGGTGTTTATGCTCTACTTAACATCCTACTTAACTGTTTGTTATTGCTTAAATTGCTAAGTTAAAGTCTTCTGTTTCTTGAAGCCAAAGGCATCTGCATTAAAACTGTGCCACTGACCTGAAGCTCGATCCTCTCCTCATTAGGAATTGAGGCCATCACTTGGGTTGCTCAGAGAGAAGGGCCCCCAAAGTGGTTACCCTTAGCTCCTGATGTTGTTGAAGAGTTTGGACTGTTGTAATGACTACTTATTTTTCTCTGATCTGTGCTTTTCTCCATTCCCTTAATTTCATAAACAAAGCTTAAAGTGTCTCTAGGATCTGGTATTAAGTGTTGCAAAGCTTACGTTTGATATTAATTCATTTACATTTGAGCTCTTCCTCTGGTCTTGTATTAGACATTGCAAGTACAAATAAAAATGAATTATAATATCAGTCCTCAGGTTGTTGAATCAATATATATTGATTGCCAGTCATGTCTTAGATGCTGTTATCCTAGAGACCAGAGTCTGATGGGAAAAGACAAACGTTCCCTCCATACCTAAACTTAATATAATGTACTATGTGTTCCAACTGTGGCATAAATAAAATATTATAGGAATCAAAATGGAAAGGTGACTCATTGCCAAACAGTCAGGAAAAATTATACTAACTAAAGGCAAGAATGTTTGGCTATGATGTGCCCGCGTACAGAAATAATATTTGAATTGGGTACTGCAACATGAGTAAAAGTTTTTCTGGTGTGAAAGTGGATCAAGAAAAGCTGTCTTTGACAAAGAGTGTAATATGAATAAACATGTAGAGTTATGTTTAAAAAAACACAGAGAACTTCAGGAGGGCAGGAGATATGTGTGAGAAGAGTTAGAGATGAGCCTACAGAGATTGATGTGTCATTGCAAACAACCTGGTGGGTCAGGCTAAGAACTTGAGGTTTTATCTTGCATGTAAGTGAACTTGCACACCAGGGGAACATGGAACATGGCACTAAATATGCAACTGCAGCCATCCAATTTAAGTCTTGTGGCTTATTATTGTGAATTTTGCAATCCTACTCCATAATATACTTGACATAATAGGCAATATATTTTTCTAAATCTTCAAGTAAAATTGATGGTTAAGGAAGATATTGCCTTTTTTTTCTATGTATTAGTCCTCCAGCATACTGTCACAATCTTAGAGAGTACGTACCACAGATTGAGATGCACTCTGCAGGCAATGGGAAGCTAAGAATTATTTTTAAGAAGCGCTTAAGGAACAGGAATGGTGTACCCCACCATCTCCTGAAGGTATCAGTAGCAGATGAACAAGATAGAGAGAGAAGTGACAGGTGACATGTGTGTGGAGAGAAAGCACAAAATGAGACTTGGCGAGAAGTGGGATTTAAGATAAAGTGAATACTGGTTTGTCTTCCCAGCTTCTATTTCCCCGCCTTCCAGCAACAGCCTGGCTTTAATATGTGTATCCACTCTTCAGTGTTCCACTTTCGGCTCATATGGTCTGCGTAGCGCTGTGCATTGAGCCCTAGCAATGGAGAGCTTGACTCTGCTCTGAGCCAATCAGCAAGTGGCATTTTCCTGACCACAGAGATGGATTAAAGAGCAGTCATGTGACCTAAGTGGGTTCAATCAGACAAATCTCAGAATTTATGCTAACAATGCTGGGAAAAAGATACTTGTTCTTTTCTACTGAATTAGAAGCCAGAAAGATCCAGCCCTAGAAGCTGTTGGAAGCTTTCTTCTGATTATTTGGATCCTGAAGCAGGAGCAAGAAACAGAGAAAGAAATACGAATCCTGGCTCAATTTGGACACCTCAGTTATATAAGCAAGTAAATCTTTGTTTAAACCAGTTTGATTTGTATTCTCTGTCACTTGCAACCAATAGAATCCTAACAGAGAGAGGAAAAGAAAAGAACTCTGTTCTATTTCTGTGTTATATTTGATGAAGATATGTTATGGGTCAAGTTCTGTGGAAAACTTAGAGATATGAAGAACTTTGTATATTTTTTAGGCTTCACTGTTCCTTGCCCAAAAGTAATCAAGTTTTCAGCAATACTGATAATACACACAAAAAGAAAAAAGCTAAGTTATTAAAATTAGATATGTAAGAAGATATGCTTTTCAGAGGCTATGTTGGAAATCTCCTTTACATACACACACACACACACACACACACACCCCTTAATTTGCATAGAGAATTTTTGCATAACAGTGATTTGGTGGAAAGCCAAATGAGAAACAAGATCATATCTAAGGTTATTCCTCTCTGGCAAATCCACTGATATACTTTGAAGCAACTTGCTTTAAAAATCAACTTTCTCTACACCAAAAGCACAACTGAATACTGAAAGTAAAAAATAAAAATTGCACATTAAGTAATAGTTTCTAAACTCTAAAACTGTTCTGACGTAGGCTGAATCTGTTCTAGAGATAATCTGGCACTTATATTGCTTGAGCAAGCTATAGCTACTGTCAAGGTCATTGCCTCTACTTCTTCGTCGTGTGCCTCTCCTGACTCAGCCCCATCCTGGGTTGCCTATTGCAGTGATTCGGCACCCGATATAGAGACCTACTGACCCAATAAACAATGATCAAATCTTTGGTTCAGACATTTCAAGTCAGAAATGTATTTGCAGCCCTGATAGTAGCTGACACATCAGATTTCCGTTTAACTATTAAAAGACTAAGCCGAAAAGTTCAGAAAACTTCTCTCCTCATGAGTGTTCCAAATGCAGTGTAGTGTGGTCAGTAGTAAGCAATTAACAAAGAAACAGACCTTATTTTTAGGGCTCTCTTGGATAAAATTTTCTCCAAAAGATGCTCCAAAAAACAGGCATTGCTCTGTAAAACATTTAAAAATGATTGGTTTTGGATGATAACTTTGATAGCTGTGTAGCAGATGGACTAGTAAGGGCACTGTTGCTGCAATAGCCCAGATAAGACTTGAAGAGCACAGAGGTCATGGGTACAGATAAATGAGCCTTATGGAGGAATCTTGTTAGTTGAACAAATACATGAAGGAACAAATAAATTACCCTGTGTAACCAGTTCTTACCCTGCTCTCCAACTCTTTCCATAGTAACATTTAACTCCTACCAAGCCAGATACCACTTCTTCGGACTAGACTATATTTGTTTGTTGTACGATTTTATTATTCGCTGCACTCTTCCTTTATCGTACTCATTAAACTACTCAATGTCTGTTATTCTTAATAGACTATAAGCTCCATGAGAGCTGGAATCATGCCTGTCTTGTTTGCTGCTGCACTTAGTACATTTGTGGAATGAATGATGCTACATAAATATTATTTAGTATTCTCATCCTTGTTTTGCATATAAGGAGACCAAGTCCTCTGGAAGCTCAGCGACTTGTAGAAGTTAATAAGGTGCATCTCAGAATATGTTAAATACATTGAAAACTCCAAGGTAGACTGTAATGAGAAATGCTCTAGAAGTTAATTTTTAATTTCTTCGGTCATTTTCATTATTTTGGGGCCATATACTATAATTTCAACAATTTTAAAGATATATTGAATGCAAGAAATCAGAACACACATACACTTACACGTACACACACCTGCCTGTGCACTCCACTTTTTTGTAAGTGTTCTGTATATTTCAATCTTTGTTAGTGCCTCAGAGCATTGAGTTAAAAATGGGAAGGCCTAACCGGGTATAAACCTGGTGTAGCTGGTAGGCAAAAAATTATGGTCAAATGAAAAATAAAAGCCAAAATAAAAACTTCACACTCTCAAACAAACAAGAATCATAGAAATGATAATAGCTAACTTTTGTTAATTGCTTGGGATATGCTCAAAACTCTGCTAAAAGCATGCCATTCTCTCTCATTCAAGCCTCACAGCAAAGGCATGTGGTAGACGTGATTAATATTCTTACTTTATACAGAAGTAGACTACCTTGGAGAGGTTAATAATATTCCCAGAGTCACACAGAAAGTGAGTTATAAAACTCAGAACCAAATGTGTATCTGTCTGATACCCAAGCCTATCTTAGAGAGAAAACAAAACACTGGGTGCTGCATCACAGTTAAGGCCCCTTAGAAGAACATTTTATACTAGTGATGAAAAACTTTAGCCTCTAGAAATTTGACAATTTCCATATGCATTAGACTAGGTTTTAATATTGTTGCTCTAAAGCACTTTTTAGAGCACGTTCTAAAGCACGTTCCAGGATACAAGTACAGAACGTGCAGGTTTGTTGCATAGGTAAATGTGTACCATGGTGGTTTGCTGCACCTATCAACCCATCACCAAGGTATTAAGCCATGCATGCGTTAGCTATTTGTCCTGATACTCTCCCTCCCCTTGCTCCCTGTGACAGGCCCTGATGTGTGTTGTTCCCCTCTCTGTGTCCATATTTGCTCATTGTTCAGCTCCCACTTATGAGTGAGAACCAAACAGAAAATCTTTGATTTTCTGTTTCTGTGTTAGTTTGCTGAGGATGATGGTTTCCGTCTTCATCCATGTCCCTGCAAAGGACATGATCTCATTCCTTTTTATTGCTGCATAGTATTCCATGGTGTATATGTACCACATTTTTTAAAATCCAGTCTACATTGATGAGCATTTGGGTTGGTTCCATGTCTTTGTTATTGTGAACAGTGCTGCAATAAACATACATGTGCATGTATCTCATAAGAGAATGATTTATATTCCTTTGGGTATATACCCAGTAATGGGATTGCTGGATCAAATGGTATTTCTGGTTCTAGATCCTTGAGAAATCACCACACTGTCTTCTACAATGGTTGAACTAATTTACCTTCCCACCAACAGTGTAAAAATATTCCTATTTCTCCACAGCCTTGCCAGCATCTGTTGTTTCTTGACTTTTTAATAATCACCATTCTGAGAGGCATGAGATGGTATCTCATTGTGGTTTTGATTTGCATTTCTTTAATTATCAGTGATGTTGAGCTTTATTTCATATGTTTGTTGGTCACATAAATGTCTCCTTTTGAGAAATATCTGTTCATAACCTTTGCCCACTTTTTGATGAGGTTGTTTGTTTTTTTCTTGTGAATTTGTTTAAGGTTCTTGTAAATTCTAAATATTAGACCTTTGTAAGATGGGCAGATTGCAAAAATTTTCTCCCATTCTGTAGGTTGCCTGTTGACTCTGATGATAGTTTCTTTGGCTGTGCAGAAACTCTTTAGTTTAATTAGATATCATTTGTCAATTTTAGCTTTTGTTGCAATTGCTTTTGGTATTTTAGTCATGAAGTCTTTGCCCATGCCTATGTCCTGAATGGTATTGCCCAGGTTTTCTTCTAGGGTTTTTATGGTTTTGGGTTTTACATTTAAGTCTTTAATCCATCTTGAGTTAATTTTTGTATAAGGTGTAAGGAAGGGGTCCAGTTTCAGATGTATGCATATGGTTAGCCAGTTTTCCCAGCACCATTTATTAAATAGGGAATCCTTTCCCCATTTCTTATTTTTTTCAGGTTTGTTGAAGATCAGATGGTTGTAGATGTGGTGTTATTTCTGAGGTCTCTGTTCTGTTTCATTGGTCTATATGTCTGTTTTGGTACCACTACCATGCTCTTTTGCTTACTGTAGCCTTGTTGTATAGTTTGAAGTCAGGTAGCGTGATGCCTCTAGCTTTTTTTTTTTTTTTTTTTTGCTTAGGATTGATTTGACCATATAGGCTCTTTAAAATTTCATATGAATTTTAAAGTAGTTTTTTTCTAATTCTGGGAAGAATGTCAATGGTAGTTTGATGGGAATAGCATTGAATCTATAAATAACTTTGGGCAGTATGGCCATTTTCATGATATTGATTCTTCCTATCCATGAGGATGGAATGTCTTTCCATTTGTTTGTGCCCTCTCTGATTTCCTTGAGCAGTGGTTTGTAGTTCCCCTTGAAGAGGCCCTTCATGTCCCTTGCTAGCTGAATTCCTAGGTACTTTATTCTCTTTGTAGCAATTGTGAAGGGAGTTCATTCATAATTTGGTTCTTTGCTTGTCTATTGTTGGTGTATAGGAATGCTTGTGATTTTTGCACATTGATTTTGTGCCCTGAGATTTTGCTGAATTTTGCTTATTAGTTTGAGAAGCTTTTGGGCTGAGATAATGGGATTTTTAAAATATAGGATCATGTCATCTGCAAACAGAGTCAATTTGACTTTCTCTCTTCCTATTTGAATACACTTTATTTCTTTTTCTTGCTTTATTGCCCTGGCCAGAACTTCCAATACTGCCTTGTTGAATAGGAGTGGTGAGAGAGGGCATTTCTTATGTGCCGGTTTTCAAAGGGAGTGCTTCCAGTTTTTGCCCATTCAGTATGATATTGGCTGTGGGTTTGTCATAAATAGCTCTTATTATTTTGAGATATGTTCCATCAATCCTTAGTTTATTGAGAGTTTTTAACAAAGGGATGCTGAATTTTATTGAAGGCCTTTCTGCATCTATTGAGATTAATCAAGTGGTTTTTGTCATTGGTTCTGTTTATGTGATGGATTATGTTTATTGATTTTCATATGTTGAACCAGCCTTGCATCCCAGGGATGAAGTCAACTTGTTCATGGTGGATAAACTTTTTGACGTAAAGTACCTTTTTTAAAAACGTTTTTTTCTGATATTTGGAAACATGACCAAACAAGTCTTTAAATCCATCATATTTTGTGGCTGCAAAGTTGGCTTAAAATGAATGTATTTCTTCTTCACTAGACAAGGAATCATTTTACTGTTTTCTCTCTCAACCTATCCCCAAAGCATGTCCTATCAAAGAAGCTAGATTTTTGGTACAAGTGTGGTCTGGTGGTCTCCATTCCTGGCTGTGCATCAGCATCACTGGGGGAGTTTATTTGATTTTTTTTTTGACTACTGTTAATATTTAAAGCAAAACAATTCATAAGTGAAGCAAAACAACAACAAGACAAGCACTGTGTTAAATATGTTACATTAACCTTCTCAATCCTTCCAGTAACTTTATGATATTAGTAAACTGCAGTGCAAAGAAATTGTTAGTTCCCAAAGTCACACAGTTTTAAGTGGTCCAAGCTGTTAAACGCTGGGATACACTATTGCCTTTCATTGACAGTATCAAAACCATTTCCAAAATAAACTTAACTGGATCCCTGCACATTAACTAATATTCTTTTCGTTTATTCCTTCAGAAGGCCAAGCTCATCCCTTAGGCGGTAATTCCACATTTCCTTTTGTAGAAGCTACATTTTTTCCCATTGTTTCTAAAATTTGTCTAAAATGAAAGAACTTCTGCTAGAGGAAACACAAAAGTACCCTTCATTGTTGCTATAGAAAATTATGAAATTTTCATTTAAAGAGGTATTCAAAGAGCATGCAGATTAAAAAGTAGAAAAATATTTCAGAAGTGTCAGGTAGTTAGTACACACATTCTGTTAACCTGGATTTTGTGATGCTTATAGTATTTGCCACTTTTGTAAAATTATTCTTAAATAGTCACTTTCTTACCTAATGGTACTTTTAAGTTCTGTTTCTTAAAGAGCTCTCCAAGTGGTATAAGCATCAGCTCCCACAGAATGGGATATGCCCCCGGGGAACTAACCTATGAGTAGAGCAACATATAGCTATTACCATCTTCTAGAGTCCACCTGTTATTCTAGAACTGGATTAGAATGTCATGGATAATAAAAAGTAACTATCTTGTTAGTTTATATCAGCTGCTAAATTGTTGGATTAAAAGGAGTCTGTGACTGAGTAGAAAGTTAAGAATGTCCAGTTAGTTCTCATTTATCCCTGCTTGGTTTCAAAAAGGAAGCAATCCATAAACTAGTCAGGAAATGAAATTAACATAACTGTACTGTTAGGAGTATTTAACAGAGTATCTGCCTTATGTTGTTGTACCAGTTGAGTTGGGCCTTTTCTAAATTTTCTATGTGAACATATATTTTGGCAAATGTCCCTTAACTACTAGTATACCCAAATCGACTGCATTTAACTTATTGAACAGGTGACCCCAGCAGGGGTAGTGGTCTGTAGCCTGTTAGGAACCGGGCCGCACAGCAGGAGGTGAGTGGGGCAAGCGAGCATTACTGCCTAAGCTCCGCCTCTTGTCAGATTAGCAGTGGCATTAGATTGTCATAGGAGAGCAAACCCCATTGTGAACTGCACATGCGAGGGATCTAGGTTGCATGTTCCTTATGAGAATCTAATTAATAATTAATGCCTGATGATATGAGGTGAAAAAGTAACATCCCAAAACCATTCTCTGCCCCACCTTCCCCTACCCCGATGTATGTGGCAAAAGTGTCTTTCACGAAACTGGTTCCTGGTGCCAAAAAGGTTGGGGACTGCTGTATTTGAAAGTGGCTTATTCAGCCATTTCAATTTTCTTGAAGACATCTGCTAGTTCAGAATAAAGTGGAATAAGACAGGCAAGTGTTGTCACAAATTTCATTCATTACATGTACACTTTAGTCATAGATGAGCCACAGCAGTTTTCACTTCTTCTACTAAATTTAGTTATATGATTGCCTACCAGTAAGTTTAAAATAAGTAAAAAATGAAGACATGTGGTGCATGCATAGGGTGCTACAGGAAGGTAGAATTACTTTGGATATAAGAAGGAAGAAAAGCAATGAAAAGAAGAGACAAGAACTTAACTAGAAAAGGAGCTTTTAGCATGAGGGCAAACAGTTCCATGTATTATAATTGTTCCTGAGGACTTGCATAGTAAATGATGTTCATAATAAACAGCTCTTGGTCATGCATAAAATTTTGATTTTCCTTGGTATTCCTTTGAAAATAATATTAAACATTGTGGTGCTTAAAATTTTGATTATCTAAAAAATTATTTTTATATATCAGTTTATCTTAAAATAATGTAGTTTGAAAGATAATAAACTGTAATAAAGAGCCACGCTAGAACAGCATTCTATTTTATCCAACTTTGGAATGCTGTTTGTGAGATTTTTCCAGGTGTTACTTGCTTTGATGATATTACAATTATTTGCATTCCCTGCCCACTCATCAAGGACAAGTTAATGAGTCAAATATCTTAGGTTAGAGACAATATAAGATTAAATAACAAGATTAAATATTTGTTGTTTATAATTCAAAATGCGCATATATGTAACCCATGCACGATAAAGAGTGAGTAACTATGTGCCACCTGTGACGATGGATGTAAAACCTTCCTCCCTGTATTCAGGACCACATGAGCTCTTGTTTCTGAAGTCGCATTGTAATCCCCCAGTAGATGGCGCTGAACAAGCAGGGAGGACTGGACCGGGAGCCTTTCCGATCCCCCGCCCCCATCCTGACTCTCACCTCTCCGCTCTGCTCGGTGCTTGATGTTCTGAGAGCGATTGTTCAGGAATGTCTAACGATAACAAAACCTCTTTCAAACATTACACAAACAGAAGCCGAGGTGGGTCAACATCATTAGCGGACTTCTCCTTTGTCTCTTATTAAAAGGAGTGAAGCCCAGTAGCCTAAAATGCAAGCTGGTGAGTTTCCAGTTATCTTTTCAGTAACAAGGCACCTTTTGAAAAACATGGATTATCTGTTTGAGGTGGAAGAGAGTAAAGCGGGAGGCACAGGATAGAAGAACATTCAAAAAGCGTGTGTAAGTGGGGATAGAGGGGAGAAATCTGAATTATACTTTGACGGCCCGGTTCAAGACTCAGACACAAGTCCCCTAGAGTCAGATGTTCTTGTGTTTGAACCTGCATATTTATAGAGTCAAAAAGAAAGGAGAAGTTATTTATGCAAAGCTGAAATATCATACACTTAAATGCATAGCTCCTTGTAACAATAAGTGACTCATACGTCAAGACAAGTAATCAATTTTTCATTCTGATTAAGACCTTTCAACTTAACGCAGGGAGAATGCTCCTGGCTGCCTTAAATACATCCTGTTAAAACAGAAGTCTGCACTTAATCGCTCCTTTTTAGAACATGAGTCTGATTTCAGGCCAGGCAAAAACATGGGGGGAAACACTTTAGGAATAAAGTAAGCTTTGTTTCCACTTTTGCGCTGGAAAAAAACCCAAAAAGCATTTGATTAATGTTAATACTTAGGTGTTCATTTTAGAGAAACTTGGGGGATCTAGTGAACTGAAACTAGCTCCTAACCTTATAAATCTTAAAGAACTTCAAGTTGAAGGAATTTAACTTAAAACAATGCTATCAAAAAAGGAAGTTAAGCATTATTACTTTTCTGTTAGTATTATTGCCAAACCAACTAGAGCAGAATTTCTTGACCAAGACTATGAATCTACAATAGTTCTTTCTGTGATCGACCAAGACTGGCATAACGCTTCCTTCATTGCTTCCTCCAGGGAGAAAAACCTGTGTAGAAGTGTGTATTGTACTAGTTTCTATGTGCCAGGAAACGTAGGGGATGTGGACAGTGGAGTATGTTTGGGGAGGCAAAGGGGAAATTGGGATGTATATAATATCAGAAGTAGGGATAAAATTGCAATCATAGGCAGTTGCAGCTATGGGTCTACAGACATACGCAGGAAGCGAGAAACGGCTGGGCAAGAGGGAATTTGCAGCCAGGAACAATAGAAATGGGCATGGATGTGCCCGTGTGTTTCTCAGCAGCCCTGTTTTGAAGGGGAGCTTTGTTTTAGGATGGAGGTTGAGAAGAGTGAAAACAGACTGGGGAGGAGGGTGGAGACACACCAAAATTCACGCCCCTAGCAAAGGTCAAAGGACCCAGAAAGTTATTCTGGTGCCTTTTCACCAAGTGCCACGCTGTGTTACCACCAGCAAGGCATCAAAGCTGCAGCCCGTGTGCAGATCCCAGGCAGCTGGGCTATGTGATTGCTGACTGCCAGCACTGAGGCACCTCTCTGGGTGCCCACCTAGTGGGAAGATCCTCACAACAACATGGTTGCCTGTGGCTACTGGGCTCTCACCTGGAAAAGGAAAACCGTGCAGTACCCTCATAAATGGCGCCAAGTTACTGGGGCAGTTCACCATAGGAGATGGCCTTGGTGAGGTAATGATGAGGAGTGGCGAGACCCAGTGTCACAGCATGTTAGGTATTTATTGCTGCACAAAAATTCCTAAAACTTAGCAATCTAAAACAATAAACCTGTATTATCTCATCAGTCTCTGTACATCAAAAATCTGGGATTGACTTAGTTGGGTGGTTTTGGCTCAGGATTTCTCATGAAGTTGCAGATATTGGTCACGGCTGCAGGCATCTAAAGGTCTGACTGAGGTCAGATGATCCTTTTCCAAGGTGTTTCACTTACATGCCCGGCTGGTTCCTCCTGGCTGTCGGCAGGAGGTTTCAATTTCTTACCCAGTGGGCCTTTCCACTGGGCTGCTTGAGTGCCTTCATGACGTGGTAGATGGCTTCTCCCAGGACAGAGAAGAGAGAGTGCAAGAAGGAAGCCACATGCTTTTTATGACTTAGTCTTGGAAGTCATATACTGTCACTTCTGCCACATTCTGTTAGTTAGAAGCCAGTCATTGAGACCTTTCCACAGAGAAGAGGAAGGGAATTAAACTCCATTTTTCAAAGGAAAAATTATCAAATAATTTTTGAATGCATTTAAATATCACTACAAACAGAGAGGATGCCCATTAGAGGATGGCCAAATGGATATATTCCAGAGGGCTAGGGCAGATATCTGTCTTCCACAGACCCTGGAAGAGTTGTATATTGTCTCAGTTGGGAGATTTAAAAAGAAATGTCAGCACAAGAGTCCCAGTCCAGACTAATAGGATAAGAATCTTTCTGAGGGTGGAGTCTGGGAATCTGTATCTTTAAAGCTTCCTGTACAATTTTGCATACAGGGAAGTTTGAGAGCCCCTAATCTAGAACAGTGCTGTCCAGTGGAAATAGAGTATAAGCTGAATATGTGATTTAAAATTCTCTAGTGGCCACATTAAAAGAGTAAAGAGAAACAGGTGAAGCTAATTGTAACATCTACTTCCATTAATATGGCCAAAATATTATCATTTTAACATGTAATCAATGTAAAAATGATTAGTGAGATATTTAACTTATTTTTTCACACTAAGTGTTGGAAATCCAGTATGTATTTTACACTTACAGCACCTTTCGACTTGGTCTAGCCACACGGATCTAGTAGCAATTGGATTTATTGATTAGTGCTGGTCTAGAATAGAGGGCCATGATCATGGGAAGCTTGACTATTTTGTTCACTGCTTTGTGCAGATCCTGGGACATGGTGTGTTTCAAGAAGTATTTGTTGAATAGATTAATAATGTGCTGATATGAAATTAAAGGTCAATTATAAAGTACATAGCCTTTTCATATAGAGATTTCCTAAGATTCCCATAATTTTCTGGACTTTTCCAAAAAGGATTGAGCTATGATATACAATGCTAAAACTCTTCACAAGAAAACTTTCTGGTGCTTTGTTATATCTTGATCTCCATTCAATCCAAAAAAAATCTAAATAATTTTATCCTCTGTGTATTTGATCTGACTACTACAAGTCTACATACATTTTATTATTTATTTATTTATTTATTTATTTATTTATTTATTTAATTTCAATTGATTTTTAGAAGAACAGGTGGTGTTTGGTTACATCATGAATAAGTTCTTTTTTTTTTTTTGAGACGGAGTCTCGCTCTGTCGCCCAGGCTGGAGTGCAGTGGCCAGATCTCAGTTCACTGCAAGCTCCGCCTCTCGGGTTCACGCCTTCACACCATTCTCCTGCCTCAGCCTCCCGAGTAGCTGGGACTATGGGCACCCGCCAACTCACCTGGCTAGTTTTTTGTATTTTTTAGTAGAGATGGGGTTTCACTGTGTTAGCCAGGATGGTCTCGATCTCCTGACCTCGTTCGTGATCCACCCGTCTCGGCCTCCCAAAGTGCTGGGATTACAGGCTTAAGCCACCGCGCCCGGCCCATGAATAAGTTCTTTAGCAGTGATTTCTGGGATTTTGGTACACCCATCACCCGAGCAGAGTACACTGTACCCAATCTGTAGTCTTCTATCCATCACCCCACTCCCATGCCTTCCTCTGAGCCCCCAAAGTCCATTGTATCATTCTTATGCCTTTGCATCCTCATACCTTAGCTCCCACTTATGAATGAGAACATACAATGTTTAGTTTTCCATTCCTGAGTTACTTTGCTTAGAATAATGTCTCCAATTCCATCCAGGTTGTTGCAAATGCCATTATTTCATTCCTTTTTATGGCTGAGTAGTATTCCATGGTATATATACACCACATTTTGTTTTAACTGTAAAAATGGTGTGTTTATTGCAGAAAGTTTAGAAATTACAAGGAAAAGCACAAGAAAATTAAAATTAACATTCTTGAGTATATAATTTGTTCTTTTGTCTACATATATATTTTAAAAAGATTGAACTCATATTGTATGTACCACTTATAATCTTTTTTTCATTTAACAGTATAATAAGTAATTTGCCATATCTTTTTTTTTTCTTTCTTTTTGTTATACTTTAAGTTCCAGGGTACATGTGCAGAATGTGCAGTTCTGTGACATAAGTATACATGTGCAATGGTGATTTGCTGCACCCATCGACCCATCACCTACATTAGGTATTTCTTGTAATGCTATCCCTCCCCTAGTGCCCTACCCCCTGACAGGCCCCGGTGTTTGATGTTCCCCTCCCTGTGTCCATGTGTTCTCATGGTTCAACTCCCAATTATGAGTGAGAACATGCGATGTTTGGTTTTCTGTCCTTGTGATAGTTCGCTGAGTGGTTTCCAGCTTCATCCATGTCCCTGCAAAGGACAGGAACTCATCCTTTTTATGGCTGCATAGTATTCCATGGTGCATATGTGCCACATTTTCTTTATCCAGTCTATCATTGATGGACATTTGGGTTGGTTCCAAGTCTTTGTTATTGTGAATAGTACTGCAATAAACATATGGGTGCATGTGTCTTTATAGTAGAATAATTTATAATCATATACCCATTAATGGGATTGCTAGGTCAAATGGTATTTCTAGTTCTAGATCCTTGAGGAATTGCCACACTGTCTTCCACAATGGTTGAACTAATTTACACTCCCACCAACGTGTAAAAGCATTCCTATTTCTCCACATCCTCTCCAGCATCTGTTGTTTCCTGACTTTTTAATGATTGCCATTCTAACTGGCATGAGATGGTATCTCATTGTGGTTTTGATTTGCATTTGTCTGATGACCAGTGATGATGAGCGTTTTTTCATATGTTTGTTGGCTGCATAAATGTCTTTTTTTGAGAAGTGTCTGTTCATATCCTTTGCCCACTTTTTGATGGCTTTTTTTTTTTAATTCTTGTAATTTTGTTTAAGTTCTTTGTAGATTCTGGATATTAGCCCTTTGTCAGATGGATAGATTGCAAAAATTTTCTCCCATTCTGTAGTTTGCCTGTTGACTCTGATGATAGTTTCTTCTGCTGTGCAGAAGCTCTTTAGTTTAATTAGATCCCATTTGTCATTTTTGGCTTTTGTTGCCATTGCTTTTGCTGTTTTAGGAGTTTTTGCCCATGCCTATGTCCTAAATGGTATTGCCTAGGTTTTCTTCTAGGATTCTTACGGTTTTAGGTCTTGCATTTAAGTCTTTAATCCATCTTAAGTTGATTTTTCTATAAGATATAAGGAAGAAGTACAGTTTCAGTTTTCTTCATATGGCTATCCAGTTTTCCCAACACCATTTATTGAATAGGGAATCTTTTCCCCATTGCTTGTTTGTGTTAGGTTGTATCAGGTTTGTCAAAGATCAGATGGTTGTAGATGTGTGGTGTTATTTCTGAGGCCTCCGTTCTGTTCTATTGCTCTATATATCTGTTTTGGTAACAGTACCATGCTGTTTTGGTTGCTGTAGCTTTGTAGTATAGTTTGAAGTCAGGTAGTGTGATGCCTCCAGCTCTGTTCTTTTTGCTTAGAATTGTCTTGGCTATGCAGGCTCTTTTTTGGTTCCATATGAAGTTTAAAGTAGTTTTTTCCAATTCTGTGAAGAAAGTCAGTGGTAGCTTGATGGGGATAGCATTGAATCTATAAATAACTTTGGGCAGTATGGCCATTTACATGATATTGATTTTTCCTATCCATGAGCATGGAATGTTTTTCCATTTGTTTGTGTCTTCTCTTATTTCCTTGAACAGTGGTTTGTAGTTCTCCTTGAAGAGGTCCTTTACATCCCTTGTAAGTTGTATTCCTAGGTATTTTAATCTCTTTGTAGCAATTGTGAATGGGAGTTCATTCATGATTTGGTTCTCTGTCTGTTGCTGATGTATAGGAATGCTTGTAATTTTTGCACATTGATTTTGTATCCTGAGACTTTGCTGAAGTTGCTTATCAGCTTAAGGAGATTTTGAGCTGAGATGATGGGGTTTTCTAAATATACAATCATGTCATCTGCAAACAGAGACAATTTGACTTCCTCTCTTCCTATCTGAATACCCTTTATTTTCTTCTCTTGCCCGATTGCCCTGGCCAAAACTTGCAATACTGTGTTGAATAGGAGTGGTGAGAGAGGGCATCCTTGTCTTATGCCAGTTTTCAGACAGAATGCTTCCAGCTTTTGCCTATTCAGTATGATAGTGGCTGTGGGTTTGTCCTAAATAGCTCTTATTATTTTGAGATACGTTCCATTGATACCTAGTTTATTGAGAGGTTTTAGCATGAAGGGGTGTTGAATTTTGTTGAAGGCATTTTCTGCATCTATTGAGATAATCATGTGGTTTTTGTCATTGGTTCTGTTTATGTGATGGATTACGTTTATTGATTTTGTATGCTGAACCAGCCTTGCATCCCAGGGATGAAGCCAACCTGATCATGGTAGATAAGCTTTTTGATATGCTGCTGGATTTGGTTTGCCAGTATTTTATTGAGGATTTTTGCATCGATGTTCATCAGAGATATTGGCCTGAAAATTTCTTCTTTTGTTGTGTTTCTGCCAGGTTTTGGTATCAGGATGATGCTGGCCTCATAAAATGAGTTAGGGAGGAGTCCCTCTTTTTCTATTGTTTGGAATAGTTTCAGAAGAAATGGTACCAGCTCCTCTTTGTACCTCTTGTGGAATTCTGCTGTAAATCCGCGTGGTCCAGGGCTTTTTTTGGTTGGTAAGCTATTAATTACTGCCTCAATTTCAGAATTTGTTATTGGTCTATTCAGGGATTTGACTTCTTCCTGGTTTAGTCTTGGGAGAGTGTATGTGTCCAAGAATTTATCAATTTCTTCTAGATTTTCTAGTTTATTTGTGTAGAGGTGTTTATAGTATTCTCTGACGGTCGTTTGTATTTCCGTGGGATCAGTGGTGAAATCCCCTATATCATTTTTTATTGCATCTATTTGATTCTTCTCTCTCTTCTTCTTTATTAATCTGGCTAGAGGTCAATCTATTTTATTGATCTTTAAAAAAAAAAAAAAAAAAAAAAAAAAAAAAAAAAACCAGCTCCTGGCTTCACTGATTTTTTGAAGGGTTTTTCGTGTCACTATCTCCTTCAGTTCTGGTCTGATCTTAGTTATTTCTTGTCTTCTGCTAGCTTTTGAATTTGTTTGTTGTTGCTTCTCTAGTTGTTCTAATTTTGATGTTAGGGTGTCAATTTTAGATCTTTCCTGGTTTCTCTTGTGGGCATTTAGTGCTATAAATTTCCCTCTATATACTGCTTTAAATGGGTCTCAGAGATTCTGGTACGTTGTGTCTTTATTCTCATTGGTTTCAAAGAACATCTTTATTTCTGCCTTTATTTTGTTATTTTTCCAGTAGTCATTCAGGAGCAGGCTGTAATTGTGCAGTTCTGAGGGAGTTTCTTAATCCTGAGTTCTAATTTGATTGCACTGTGGTCTGAGAGACTATTATGATTTCTGTTCTTTTGCATTTTCTGAGGAGTGTTTTATTTCCACTTATGTGGTCAATTTTCGAATAAGTGTGATGAGATGCTGAGGATTATATTCTGTTGATTTGGGGTGGAGAGTTCTGTAGATGTTTATTAGGTCTGCTTGGTCCAGAGCTGAGTTCAAGTCCTGAATATCATTGTTAATTTTCTGTCTTGTTGACCTGTCTAATATTGACAGTGGGGCATTAAAGTCTCCCACTATTATTGTGTGAGAGTCTAAGTCTCTTTATAGGTCTCTAAGAACTTGCTTTATGAATCTGGGTGCTCCTATATTGGGTGCATATATATTTAGAATAGTTAGGTCTTCTTGCTGCATTGATCCCTTTACCATTATGTAATGCCCTTCTTTGTCTCTTTTGGTCTTTGTTGGTTTAAAGTCTGTTTTATCAGAGACTAGGATTGCAACTCCCACTTTTTTTTTTTTTTTTGCTTTCCATTTTCTTGGTAAATATTCCTCCATCCCTTTATTTTGAGCCTATGTGTGTCTTTGCACGTGAGATGGGTCTCCTGAATACAGCACGCTGATGGGCCGTGACTCTTCATTCAATTTGCCAGTCTGTGTCTTTTAATTGTAGCCTTTAGTCTGTTTACATTTCAGGTTAATATTGTTATGTGTGAATTTGATCCTGTCATTATGATGCTAGCTGGTTGTTCTGCCCGTTAATTGATGCAGTTTCTTCATAGTGTCAATGTTCTTTACAATTTGGTATGCTTTTGCAGTGGCTGGTACCAATTGTTCCTTTCCATGTTTAGTGCTTCCTTCAGGAGCTCTTGTAAGGCAGGCCTGGTGGTGACAAAATTTCTCAGCATTTGCTTGTCCATAAAGGATTTTATTTCTCCTTCACTTATGAAGCTTAGTTTGGCTGGATGTGAAATTCTGGTTGAAAATTCTTTTCCTTAAGAATGTTGAATATTGACCCCCAATCTCTTCTGGCTTGTAGGGTTTCTGCTGAGAGATCCACTGTTAGTCTTATGGGCTTCCCTTTGTGGGTAACCCGACCTTTCTCTCTGGATGCCCTTAACATTTTTTCTTCATTTCAACTTGGTGAATCTGACAATTATGTGCCTTGGGGTTGCTCTTCTCGAGGAGTATCTTTGTGGTGATCTCTGTATTTCCTGAATTTGAATGTTGGCCTGTCTTGCTAGGTTGGGGGAGTTCTCCTGGATAGTATCCTGAAGAGTGTTTTCCAACTTCGTTCCATTCTCCGCATCACTTTCAGGTATACCAATCAAATATAGATTTGGTCTTTTCACATAGTCCCATATTTCTTGGAGGCTTTGTTTGTTCCTGTTTATTTTTTTCTCTAATCTTGTCTTCTAGCTTTATTTCATTAAGTTGATCTCTTATCACTGATATCCTTTCTTACACTTGATCGATTTGGCTTTTGATACTTGTGTATGCTTCACGAAGTTCTCTTGCTATGGTTTTCAGTTCCATCAAGTAATTTATGTTTTTTTCTAAACTGGTTATTCTAGTTAGCAATTCATCTAACCTTTTTTCCCCAACATTCTTAGCTTCCTTGCATTGGGTTAGAATATGCTCCTTCAGCTCGGAGGAGTTTGTTATTACCCACCTTCTGAAACCTACTTCTGTCAATTCATCAAACTCATTCTCCATCTAGTTTTGTTCCCTTGCTGGCAAGGAGTTGTGATCCTTTGGAGGAGAAGAGGTGTTCTGGTTTTTGGAATTTTCAGCCTTTTTGCCCTGGTTTCTCCCCATCTTTGTGGATTTATCTACCTTTGGTCCTTGATGTTGTTGACCTTTGGATGGGGTCTTTGAGTGGACGTACTATTCCTTTCTGTTTGTTAGTTTTCCTTCTAACAGTCATGCCTCTCTGCTGCAGGTCTCCTGGATTTTCCTTGATGTCCACTCCTGACCCTGTTTGCCTGGGTATCACCAGTGTAGGCTGCAGAACAGCAAAGATTGTTGCCTGTTCTTTCCTCTGGAAGCTTCGTCTCAGAGGAGCACCTGCCAGATGCCAGCCAGAGCTCTCCTGTATGAGGTGTCTGCCCCTACTGGGAGATGTCGCCCAGTCAGGATACATGGGGGTCAAGTACCCACTTGAAGAGGCAGTCTGACCCTTAGCAGAGCTTGAACACTGTGCTGGGAGGTCTGCCGCTCTCTTCAGAGCCGTCAGCAGGGACAATTAAGTCTGCTGAAGCTGCGCCCACAACTGTCCCTTCCGCCATGTGCTCTGTCCCAGGTAGATGGGGGTTTTATCTATAAGTCCCTGACTGGGTCTGCTGCCTTTTTTTAAGGGATGCCCTGCCCAGAGAGGAGAAATCTGGCAGTCTGGCCACAGCAGCCTTGCTGAGCTGCAGTTCGAACTTCCCAGTGGCTTTGTTTACACTGTGAGTGTAAAATCACCGACTCAAGCCTCAGCAATGGTGGACCTCCCTCCCCCCACCAAGCTGGAGAGTCCCAGGTCCATCTCAGACTGCTGCTGTGCTAGCAGTGAGAATTTCAAGCCAGTAGATCTTAGTTTGCTGGGCTTTGTGGGGGTGGGACCCGCTGAGCAAGACCACTTGTCTCCCTGGCTTCAACACCCCTTTTGAGGGGAGTGAACGGTTCTGTCTCGCTGGCGTTCCAGGCACCACTGGGGTATGGAAAACAAAAACAAAAACAAACCTCCTGCAGCTAGTTCAGTGTCTGCCCAAACGGCTCCCCAGTTTTGTGCTTGAAACCCAGGGCCCTGGTGGGGTAGGCACCACAGGGAATCTCCTAGTCTGCTGGTTGTGAAGACCATGGAACAAGCGCAGTATTTGGGCTGGAGTGCCAGGTTCCTCATGGCACAGTCCCTCACAGCTTCCCTGGGCTAGGGGAGGGAATTCCCTTACCCCTCGTGCTTCCCAGGTGAGGCAATGCCCCACCCTGCTTTGGGTTACCCTCTGTGGGCTGCACACACTGTCCAACCAGTCCCAGTGAGATGAACCGGGTACCTCAGTTGGAAATGCAGATATCACCCACCTTCTGCGTTGATCTCAATGGGAGCTGTAGACTAGAGTTGTTCCTATTCAGCCATCTTGATCAGGATCTACCTCATTTTCTTCATCCACTCATTGATTGATGGGCATTTGGGGGTTCCATATTTTTGCAATCGTGAATTGTGCTGCTATAAACATGCATGTGCAAGTATTCTTTTTGTATAATGATTTCTTTTCCTTTGGGTAGATACCCAGGAGTGGGGTTGCTGGATCAAATGGTAGATCTACCGTTAGTACTTTAAGGAATCTCTACACTGTTTTCCATAGTAACCACTATGGTTGCACTAGTATACATTCCTACCAACAGTGTAAAAGTGTTCCCTTTTCACCACCTCCATGTCCACATCTATTATTTTTTGATTATGACCATTCTTGCAAGAGTAGGGTGGTATTGCATTTTGGTTTGGATTTGCATTTCCCTGATAAGTAATGATACAAGCATTTTTTAATGTGTTTGTTGGCCATTTGTATATGTTCTTTTGAGAATTGTCTATTCAAGTCCTTAGCCCACTTTTTGATGGGATTGTTTGTTTTTTTCTTGCTGATTTGTTTAAGCTCCTTGTAGATTCTGGATATTAGTCCTTTGTTGGATGTACAGATTTTGAAGATTTTCTCCCACTCTGTGTGTTGTCTCTTAACTCTACTGATTATTTCTTTTTCTGTGCAGAAGCTTTTTCATTTAACTAAGTCCCATCTATTTATATTTGCTTTTGTTGCATTTGCTTTTGGGTTCTTGGTCATGAAGTCTTTGCCTAAGCCAATGTCTAGAAGGGGTTTTCCAATGTTATCTTCTAGAATTTTATAGTTTCAGGTGTTAGATTTAAGTCTTTGATCCATGTTGAGTTGATTTTTGTATTAGGTGAGAGATGAGGATTCCGTTTCATTCTCCTTCACGTGGCTTGGCAATTATCCCAGCACCATTTGTTGAACAGGGTGTCCTTTCCCCACTTTATGTTTTTGTTTGCTTTGTCGAAGATCAGTTGGCTGTATTTGACTTTATTTTTGGGTTCTCTATTCTGTTCCATTGGTCTACATGCCAATTTTTATACCAGTACCGTGGCATTTTGGTGACTATGGGCTTATTGTATAGTTTGAAATCAGGGAGTGTGATGCCTCCAGATTTGTTCTTCTGCTTAGTCTTCTTTGGATATGTGGGCTCTTTTCTGGTTCCATATGAATTTTAGGATTGTTTTTTCTAGTTCTGTGAAGAATGATGGTGGAATCTGATGGGAATTGCATTACATTTGTAGATTGCTTTTGGTAGTATGGTCATTTTTACAATATTGATTCTACTCATCCATGAGCATGGAATGTGTTTCTATTAGTGTTGTCTAAGATTTCTTTCAGTAGTGTTTTCTAGTTTTCCTTGTAGAGGTCTTTTACCTCCTTGGTTAGGGATATTCCTAAATATTTTATTTTATTTTATTTTTTGCAGCTATTTGTAAAAGGGGATAGAGTTCTTGATTTGATTCTCAGCTTGGTGGCTATTGGTGTATAGCAGAGCTACTGATTTGTGTACATTAATTTTGCATCCTGAAACTTTGCTGAATTCATATACCAGTTCTAGGGGCTTTTAAAATGAGTCTTTAGAGTTTTCTATGTATATGATCATGTCACCAGCAAACAGTGACAGTTTCATGTCTCTCTTTTTTTTTTTTTTTTGAGACAGAGTCTCACTCTGTCACCCAGGCTGGAGTGCAGTGGCACAATCTCAGCTAACTACAACCTCCGCCTCCTGGGTGTAAGTGATTCTCCTGCCTCAGCCTCCTGATTAGCTGGGATTACAGGAATGCACCACCATGCCCAACTAATTTTTTGTATTTTTAGTACAGACAGGGTTTCACCATGCTGGCCAGGCTTGTCTCAAACTCCTGACCTTGTGATCTGCCTGCCTTGGCCACCCAAAGTGCTGGGATTACAGGCATGAGCCAACATGCCTGGTCCTTGACTTCCTCTTTAACAATTTGGATGCCTTTTATTTCTTTCTCTTGTCTGATTGCTCTGGCTAGGACTTCCAGGACTATGTTGACTAGGAGTGGTGAAAGTGGGCATCCTTGTCTAGTTCCAGTTCTGGGGGAATGCTTTCGAGTTTTCCCCATTCAGTATGATGTTGGCTGTGGGTTTCTCATACATGGCTTTTATTACCTTAAGTTATGTCCCTTCTATGCTGATTGTGCTGAGGGTTTTAATAATAAAGGGATGCTGGATTTTGTGAAATGCTTTTTCTGCATCTATTGAGAGATCATGTGACTTTTGTTTTTAATTCTGTTTATGTGGTATATCACATTTGACTTGCAGATGTTGAACCATCCCTGCATCCCTGGTTACTTTAAAGTTCAAAACATAGCCCGCGTCTGTCCCTGTGCCCAACACCCCTACACTGCCTCCTTGACCCTACTCCACAGATCCTGGTCACTCCTGGTTCATCGGATTTCTGGACTTTTGTTGTCTGTAGTGGGAGGGAATCATGAAACTCCTATTCAGCCATATGGCAAGAAGCCAAACCCCTTTCTCATCTTCTTTAGCATCTATCTATTTCAAGAACAGAGTTCAGCACACTGAAAGAAGCTCTTGGATAACTCTTTTGGGATATTTTGCTTTTCAGGATTAAAAAGAGTGTCTTGAAATTACAAAAAGGCTGAAAACTGTGATGACACAAGAGAAAAAAATAGAACTCAACTTCAACAGACCATATATTTTAAAGATAATAACCAGAAGCTGGAGAAAATATACTTCTAAGTTATAAATTTAGAGGCCTGTTTTTGCTCAAAATTATAAATATGATGCTTGAAAGAAATAAATATGAGCAAAAACTTTAGAAAATCTATGTTTAGAAAACCTATGCGTGTAAAAGGCAGTATTCCAAATTCAAACTCTTCCAGTTACTTTTTCCAATTCTCATATATATACAAAAATGTTTTTAAAAGTGGGAAATTACTTGCTATTCTGCATTACTTTTTTTTTCTCTTAACAGCATATTGTGACTGTATTTTCATGACTCCACACAGTCATTTACCTCATCATTTTTGGTTGAATGCATAAAATTTCATGGGAGCATGTAGTATTGTTCTCATTATAAATGCTACATTAAACATACCTGGACAATGAAACAAAACAAAACAAAAAAAATAGGAGAGGGTTGCTTAGCCTCAAGTGAACAGCCCTGAGTATATAAACAGTGAAGAAGAGCTAGAACAAAATTCATGAATTTTACTATTCCACGAGTGGGGGTGTTTAATATAACATATGACACTATCCACTGTGGAGCTTACACTTTCTGGCTGTCTTAAACTATTTCTAGGAGCCAGGAATTCCATTGGTGAGCAGTTAGAATACTTTGCCAAAAGCTGACTAACAAAGACACTGGAAGTTCTCTGTCAAAGTCATCAGCCAAGTAAAATGACTGATTCCAAACAGAGAAGCAATCAAGAATGCATGTAGCAAACAGCACGGCTAGTTTACTCTCCCATGTGAGATTGATTCTTCAGGCACTGCTGTCTGGGCTGAGTTGGAATGGGCCAATAAATGGTGGAATGATAGGTGAGGTGAGTCAATACAGCTCCTACTCACTTCAGCAAAAAAAAAAAAAAAAAAAAAAAGTCACTCCATGTACTGGGTCTATAATAAAGAGACAGTAGTTCTATGTTGGCAGCTTTTCAGGAAGTACAGCATACTCCCAATCTTGTAGATTTTAAGTTACAATGACCTCAGAGCAAGTATTTCTTAGTGACGTGACACTGGGCAAGTCACTTAAACTCTCAAATTCAGTTCTGTCATTTGAAAAATAAGAACCATAGTAGGTAGATCTTAGAGCTAGGCTAAGAATAAAACTCTTTTGTAATCCATGCAAAGAGCTTAGGACAGGATTGGGCACATAGAAAACACCCAATACTTGGTAACTGCTGTTATTATCTGGAGGAGCTCCAGGAAGGAAGAACATGTGAAATCTACATAGCGTGTGACACAAGATAATATATTCACTGATACATCAAAGTTAACGAATGTACCTGTGGGAGGAAAAATTGGCCCATGATTCGGTGGGAATAAATTCTCACTAAAACAATGTTCAGCTTCAAAAACATGAAAAAAGACTAAAGCAGACATCAGATAGGGCACTGAAAGTTGTTGCTCGAAGACAATAGTTTACCTCCCACATGGATTCCATTCAGTTTGTTAAGTGCTAAAAGTCAGATCACAGTCAGGTACTGTACCTTATTTTCTGTCCCCGAGGGCATGGTAACCAACCAGAGCACCTGGCCACACGTCAATGATCCATGTTGTAACGGCAGCTCTGACAATGCACATTCATGGCGTCTCTCCAGGGATGAACCAAGCTTTGTCATTTCCTGTTTAGTTTCCCAGCCTGGTGATTATTTATGGGGTAGCAGGAGGTTTTTCTTTTATTTTTTTTTAGGTTGAGCAACCAAACCAATTGTGGGTTTTGAGGTTCATTCTCTAAATAACAGTAAAATTAATAGTTTGGTTAATCTAAGTTAATACCACTGAGGGAAACGTCACTACACTTGGCATTGAGGGGATGTCAAAAATACACCTCCCCAAAATATCCTGGAACTCTCCATAGGGTTCTGATGTCACTGGTTTCACTGTTTGTTGGCAGCCATTTCCTGCAGTCTCTCCTGCCAGGAGTGTCTATACCTGGTTGTTGACTTGTTTCTGGCCTGCCATTCCTCCCCAGTTGAGTACCTTCTCATCACCCTTGTGAGTTTTCCTAGTTCCTTTTGGCTACAATCCCTGAGATCAGGCTTTTCTCTGCAAGGCCTATATGACTGATTTAAGGCTGCAGAAAACAGAGAATTCCCCATTGTTCTTGGTCCAGTGTGATGCATAGGCCAGCCCCAATTCCCATCTTTCTGAAGAAAGTCCAGGAGAATTTGCTATTTGGTGTCTAGAGTCAACTTCCTGTTAAGTGTTCGTAGCTAAAGAAGGTCTTTCTGCTTTAGTCCAAGGCAGGGAAAAGTGGTGTCTTAAACGTCCATTGCCTTCTCACATCCACTCAACACTAACTTTAGGCAACCAGCTCACATGGAACTAGCTGCATGCACACCTGAGTTTCTGGACAAGAAGACACACCACATGCATATATTCTTATTTATATATTTATTCAATGTTTATCCCCGTCCCAAATTGTATTTCTGTTGGGCTCAAAATGAGCAAGAGGAAGAAAAAGAGCAACATGAACAAATGGTTTGGAAAAATTTAGGAACACTTAGAAAAAGTGTATTTAAAGGCAGGGATCATGCCAATTTCATTCATCTTTAAATCCTGAATTCAGATATAGTGACACTGTATTCTTGGCATCCATTCCCAGTTCTTCTTTTTCAACAGTACTCATTTTCCATTTGTAGATTATGTGGTTCCAGGGATGACACACCTGGCCTGGGCTAAGCCAATTATTGTATTCCTTCTTCTGGTCCTAGTATTGGCTCAAAAGCGTGTGTGTGACCCAAAGTGGTCCAATTGCAATAAATCTCAGAATATTGCTAGGAATTATGAGGCAAATAAACTCTTTTTGGGAGCTGTTTGCAGCTATTTTGGGATGAGTAGGGGATGATGCAGAAACCATAGAAAGCAGACCAGAGAAACAGATGGCAAAGAAACAGGTTCCAAGTTAGACATGTTGAGCCACTGGATGACACCCAGCCAGAAGAAGCCAGCCCCATCTCTGCACTTTTCAGTTACATGACCCCAAACATTTTCTTTATCTTCAAGCTGTTTTGAGTCATGTTTATTTTTATATGCCACCGAAAGCATCCTCACTAGTATATTGTAATGGTGCCTGCCACATAGTAGGTACTCAATAAATATTTGTAAAATCAGTAAGCTGTTGAACAATCTCACCACATTGAAACTTTAATAAAGAATGAAAATATCTTTGTTATTTCTATACTTCAACAATCATTAAAACTAGGAAAATTAGGATATCAGAATTAGAGGAAGTCATCAATTTATATGAAGTGTTCTAGTAGTAGGTTTGAATATGTCTATACAGCCTTTTCCGGATGAAAACACTGGTAACCTTTTAACCCAGAAGTATGTAACATAATGGAGATAAATACCCTGACCATCCTATCAAAAGTTACAGCCTCTGCTGCAACACTCTCTAATACCTTCCTTTCCTTTTTTCATGCATAACAAGTATTACCATCTAACACATCAGATATTTTCTTTTACTTATTTTACTCATGTATGCATAAGTGTAAGCTCCAGGCATTGGGGATTTTGATCTCTTTTATTAAGTGCTGTATCCTCAACACGTAGAACAGCGCCTAACATGTAACAAGCACTTGTAAATAATTGCCAGGTGAATGAATGAATGATCACCTTCCTTAACAATCAGCAGTAAAGACTGATCGCACACAAACCATCATTTAGAATAATACAGGGTCTTCTCTTTCAGATTAGCTAAGGGGGTTTACTGAGGACCCAGAGACATCCTAGATCTGAGCTTTTGGAACTCTCATTTCACTAAAGATTGGATGGGAAACATCAATTTCATTTTGTTCAAAACCAGAGAGAGACACAGTTGGTCAAGATGTCTCTGTGTCCTCTCATCCATATTGTTGTCATTCTCATCTGTGACAGGCTCTGATTTGAGGCTCCTTGGAGCCAATTTCAGTGAATCTTTAAAAAAAATAGTTAGGCTAGTAAATCAAACACAGGTGAGGCCAGAATAACAACAGTTGCATTTTGCTCCAGGAGTAGACAGTGCCTTTAATTCAGCTGCCATTTTTCAAAGTAATCAAGCATTGTAGCAAAATTTAAGGAAAGGTTGTCGCTCTCAGGAAATATTTTTATCAGAATCATATAAAATACTTTGGGTCCAAGTGTATAATTTGTCAAATACATTTATATCACAAGTGTAGTCACAATAGCCTTCTAAAAAATCCTTTGATTTTTCCAAACCAAACAAGGAGACACATTTCAAAGCATTACAGGAATTCACTGTAGGCTGCATTTTGTTCTGGACATTTCTAAGCTTTTCCAAAATTAGTGGCGTTCTTGTTTCTATAGAAACTAATGCACTTTAAAGGGAAAAGTAGAAGAAAACTTACGGCCAAAAGTGAACAAAATGAGAAAGCCTTGTGAAAGAAATCAAATACCTGAGGGAAGAGTTGTCAAAGAGTTTTCCTGTAATTGAAGGAACTTTTGACTGGAAAAAAGATCTTCAAGGAGTAGCTCATGAAGTTGTCTTACATTAATAGTTATGAATTCTTTTTTTCCTTAATCTTTATGTCCTGGATCATGCTGGAACTAGGTAGGATCAGGTGAAATGGAAAAGATGACCCATTAATTAAACAGTGATAAGCATTTACTTAAAAAAAAAAAACTGACATAAAGTTGTATGTATTTATCATGTACAACGTGATGTTTTGAAGTACATATATATAGCTGGGCTCAGTGGCTCATGCCTGTAATCTCAGCGCTTTAGGAGGATGAGATGGGAGGATCACTTGAGGGCAGGAGTTCAAGACCAGCCTGGTTAACATAGTGAGACCCCTGTCTCTACAGAAAGAAAAAAAGGAAGTATATATACATTGTGAAATGGTTAAACAAATGAATTATCTCACATAGTTATCACTTTTGTGGTGAGAACACTTAACACTCACTATCACTAGCATTTTTCAAGAATAAAATACATCGTCGTTAACTATAGTCACCATGCTGTACAATAGATCTCCTGAGCTTATTCACCCTTTCTTTTCTTTTTTTTTTTTTTTCTTTTCCTTTTCTTTTTTTTTGTCAGGGTCTGGCTCTGTCCCCTAGGCTGGAGTACAGTGGCTCAATCACAGCTTGCTGTAAAATCCTCTTGTGCTCAAATGATCCTCCCACCTCAGCCTCTTGAGTAGCTAAGACTACAGGCATGCAGCACCATGTCTGGCTAGTTTTGTTTTACATTCTTTTTTTTTGGTAGAGAGAGGGTTTTGCCATGTTGCTCAGACTCATCTTGAATTCCTGGGTTCAAGCGATCTGCTTGCCTCAGCCTCCCAAAGTGTTACAGGCATGAGCCACCACATCCAGTCTTATTCACCCTTTCTTACTGTAAGTATCTATTCTTTGACCATCATCTCCCCACACCCACTTCCCTCTAACCATCGCAGCCTCTGGTAACCATCATTCTACTCTCTACTTCTATGAGATCAAGTTTTTAGACTTCACATATGGGTGAGAACGGGCAGTATTTGTATTTCTGTGCTTGGTTTATTTCACTTAATTATGTCTTCTAGGTCCGTCCATGTTGTTGCGAAGGACAGGATTTCCTTCTTTTTATGGTTGAATACTATTCCATTGTGTATATATACCATGCTTTCTTTATTCTTTCGTCTGTTGATAGATCTATCTTAGCTGTTGTTAACGGTGTTGCAGTAAATGTGAGAGTGCAGATATCTTGATTTGACATACTGATTTCATTTCCATTGGATATATGATTGGTAGTGGGATTACTGAATCATATGGTAGCTCTATTTTTAGTTTTTTGTGGAACTTCCATACCATTTTCCATAATGATTGCACATTCTCACCCACGGTGTGCAAGGATTTCCTTTTCTTCACATCCTCTCCAACACTTGTCTTTTGTCTTTTGAATTCATCTGTTCAGATTTTCTATCTCTTCATAACTCTTCTATTTCTTGATAGGTTGCGTGTGTCCAGGAATGTATTCATTTCTTCTAAGTTACTCAATTCATTGGCATATAATTGTTTATAATAGTCTCTTATGATGCTTTATATTTTGTGATCAGTTTTAGTGTCTCCTTTTTCATCTCTGATTTTATTTACTTGAATTTTCTCTCTTTTTTTCTTAGTCTAGCTAAAGGTTTGTCAATTCTGTCTGTCTTCTCAAAAAACAAACCTTCATTTTGTTGATCTTTTCTATTGATTTTCTAGGCTCTATTTCATTTATTTTTGCTCCGATCTTTATTATTTATTTTCTTCTACTAATTTAGAGTTTAGTTTGTTCTTATTTTTCTATTTCCTTAAGCTGCAACGTAAGGTGGTCTGGTTTTTTTTTTTTTTTTTTTTAAGTAGGTGTTTATTGCTATAAGCTTCCCTCCTTGTACTGCTTTTGCTGTATCCCACAGGTTTTGGTATAATGCGTTTCCATTTTTATTTGTCTCAAGAAAATTTTTAATTTCCCTTTAAATTTTTTAATTGATCCCCTGTTATTCAGGAGAATATTGTTTAATTTTTATATATTTGTGTGAATTTTCCAAATTTTCTTCTGTTACTGATTGCTAGTTTTATGCCACTGTGGTCAGAAGAAAAGTATTTGGTATGATTTCAATCTTCTTAAATTGATAGGATTTGTTTTGTGACCTAACATATGATTTGTTCTGGGGAGTGGTCCATGTGTAATTGGGAATAGTGTGTATTCCACAGCTGCTGGGTGGAATCTTCTGTGTCCTAATATGTCTGTTAGGTCTATTTGGTTAGAGTATGGGTTAAGTCTGATGTTTCCCTGTTGATTTTGTCTGGATGACGCATCCATTGCTGAAAGTGGGGTGTTAAAGTCTCCTACTATCATTGTATTGCAATCTATCTCTCCCTGCAGATTGATTAATATTTGCATTATATATTTAGGTGCTCAGATGTTGGGTACATATATATTTATAATTCTTATATCCTCTTGCTTAATTAACCTCTTTATAATTATATAATTGCCTTCTTTCTACAGTTTTTGACATAAAGTCTATTTTACCTGATATAAGTATAGCCACTCCTACTCTTGTTTTGGTTTTCATTCGCATGGAATTTGTTTTTCCATTTCTGCATTTTCAGTGTATATGGGTCCTTCCAGGTGAAGTGAATCTATTGTAGGAAGCATATAGTTAGGTGTTGTTTTATAATCCATTCAGTCATTCTGTTTTTTGATTGAATAATTTAATTCATTTACATTCAAGGTAATTATTGGTAGGTAAGGATTTACTATTGGCATTCTGTTAACTGTTTTTCAGTTGTTTGATTGATCCCTTTTTTCTTCCTCTCTTACTATCTTTCTTTGTGATTAAGTGATTTTCTTTAGTAGTATATTTTTTATTTCTTATTTTTTGTGTGTATGTATTATAGGTTTTTGTTTTGTGGTTACCATGAGGCTTACAAAAAAATTCTTACAGTTATAACAGGTTATTTTAAGCTGATAACAATAACTTTGTTTATTTAAGCTGATAACAACAACTTTGTTTATTATTAAAACTTTTACATCACTCTCCCTGATACATTTTGGATGTCACGTTACAATTTACATCTTTCAATATTGTACATTCCTTAACAAATTATTTTAGTAATTAATATTTTTAATAGTTTTGTCTTATAATCTTGATACTGCAGATATAATTGATTTACACATTCCTATTACAATACTAGAGTATTATAAATTAGACTGTGCTTTTGTTAATGAGTTTTATACTTCCACGTGTTTTAATGTTACTCATTAGCATTCTTTTCTCTCAGATTGAAGAACTCCCTTTAGCATTTCTTCTACGACAGGTCTGGTGGTGATGAACTCCCTCAGCATTTTTTTTTGTCTGCAAAAGCCTTTATCTCTCCTTCATTCCTAAAAGACAGCTTTGCTGGGTACAGCATTCTTGGTTGGCAGTTGTTTTCCTTTAGCACTTTGACTATATCATCCCATTTCTTTTGGCCTATAGGATTTTTGCTAAGAAATCTGCTATTAGGTGTATTGGAACTCCCTTATGTATTAGTTGCTTCTTTTCTCTTGCTGTCTTCAAGATTCTGTCTTTGATATTTGATAATTTTATTATAATATGTTTTGGGGCAGTGTTATTTGGATTGAAATTGTTTGGTGGCCCTTGAGTTTCCTACATCTAGAGATTTCTTTCTTTCTTCAGGTTTAAAAAGTTTTCTGCTCTTTCTTTAAATGAGATTTCTACCTCTTTGTCTTCTCTACTTCCTCTTGAACTCCAGTGACTCTAATATTTGCTCTTTTTTATGTTGTCCTATTAGTCCTATAAGCTTTCTTTATTCCTTTTCATTCTTTTCTCTTTTTTCTCCCTAACTGTGTAGTTTCAAATAACTTTCAGTTCACAAATTCTTTTTTCTGCTTGATCAGTTCTGTTGTTGATGTTTTTTATTGCATTTTTCATTTGTTTATTGCATTTTTCATCTTCAAGATTGATTTTTTAGATTATTAATCTCTCTGTTATGGTTCTTAGCCTTTTATTCTTTTCCTCCTTTCATTGAAATGTTTCTATTTATTATCTTGAAGTTTGCTGTGCTTTCTTATAAAAGCTACTTTGAATTCTTTTTCAGGTAGTTCATACATCTCTGTTTCTTTAGGGTTGGTCATTGGTACTTTATTTTGTTCGTTTAATGACATCAGGTTTCTCTGATTGTTCCTGATTCTTGGGGTTGTGTGTCAATGTCTGTGCATTAAAGAAGTGGGTGTATATTCGTCTTTTTAGTCTGGCTTTGTCTAGGAATGCCCTTCAACAATAAGTTTGTCCAGAGATACTAGGCAGGTCATATGGCCTGGTCCCTAAGCCTGTGACCACTGCAGCTGTTTCAGCACTAGGGGACACACTAAGTCCAGCAACTTCATGGTTGGCACAGTGCTAGGCTGAAATTCTGTGGCCACTGAGGCTGATGCAGCATTCAGTCTACTTGAAGATCCTGCCACTGAGGCTGGCTCACTCTTCTGCTTTGTCTGAAACTCATGGCTGCTATAGCTGACTGGCAGTGATTCAGGCCAGAAATTGAGTCAGTTTTGCATAGGCCACAGGTTCCCTGTTAACACAGAGTAAGTCAGGAAGTTCAGTCCATGGGTAATTGCCTGGATTCACTGGATTCAGGGGCCATGGGAGTCTGTCTGGTGGTGGGTTTTACTGTGGTGGGCCCAGTGTTGGAGACCACAGCAAAGTTTTACACTCAGTTTCCTCACTTTCCCCTAAGTGAATAGTACCTCTCTCCTCAGTGTGCTGCTCAGGATTGGGGGAAGGGTGACATGGGACCGTAATGTAAAATGGTCCATCCTACTCTTTTTAATGTTTAATGTGTCTTTTAACATTATCCCATAATCAACTACTGTTATCTCTCACCTGTTTTTCTTAGCTCTTGCTAAGGTATGTTTGTGCACACATAGTTGTTCAAATTGATGTTTCTGTTGGGGATGGTTGATGGAGAGTCCTATTCTGTGATATTGCTTTGTTGTCTTCCAGTGATAAGTATTGAATTGTGTGGTATTGTGTCCGGAATTGGTGGGTTCTTGGTCTCGCTGACTTCAAGGATGAAGCCACAGACCCTTGCGGTGAGTGCTATAGTTCTTAAAGATGGTAGTAGGGATTTTGTTCCTTCAGATGTTCAGATGTGTCCACAGTTTCTTCCTTCTGGTGGGTTCGTGGTCTCGTTGACTTCAGGAGTGAAGCTGCAGACCTTTGCAGTGAGTGTTACAGCTCTTAAAGGCAGCACGTCTGGAGTTGTTCCTTCCTTCTGGTGGGTTCGGACCCACCGGGAGGTGGCTGAGGCCTGGCGAGAATTCGAGAGCGGTGCATGCGGGCTAGCAGTGCTGGGGGACCCAGCAAACGTCTGCAGCTGCTGACCCGGGTACTAAGCCCCTCACTGCCCTGGGCCAGTGGTGCTGGCCGGCCTCTCTGAGTGCGGGACCCGCCGAGCGTGCTTCTGTGCCCGCCAGAACTTGCGCTGGCTGGAATGAGCGCGGCCCCGGTTCCCCGCTGCCTCTCCCTGCACACCTCCCCAGCAAGGAGGGGAAACTGGCTCCAGCCTCGGCCAGCCCAGAGAGGGGCTCCCACAGTGCAGTCGTGGGCTGAAGAGCTCCTCAAGCACCACCAGAGTGGATGCCAAGGCCGAGGAGGTGCTGAGAGTGAGGGCTGCTAGCACATTGTCACCTCTCAGTATGATTTCTTGCGGCTGCTAAAAGGCAAGGAAAACAATAAACTCAGAAGGTGAGCACTGATGTTATGTTCTAAGATGATAGGCATTATCTGGGAATGGCACATAAATACATTGCAGTAAATAACTTAGCAAGATCAGGTATCAATTTAGCAAGATCAATGTTAATTTAATTTATTTGTTCACAATCAAGAAGAAATTCTCAAAAGAACTTACCATGAAATTTATTCTGCATATGTGAGCTTGCATGTGTATACACACACACACACACACACACACACACACACACATATCCATGCATGTGAAAAATGTGGATAAAGAAAATATCACCAGGGAAACTATGCAGTATCAGGATCTAACTACCAACAGAGATTTTATGGCGTTTCAATTAGCTCAAGGGAATTTTAGTGAAATGTAGGTATATGGAACAGGATAGACAGGAGCAGACAGAGAATAGGCATGACTGCAAAATCATGTCATCTATCATTATCTGCCTAACACACATGTACATTTCTTGCAATATTAAAGCTGAATCTATATTTCACAGTCTCCACCCAGGAGACCTCTCAGTTGAGTGAGGCTGAGGGAATGATATTTCACAGCATACAAAAACCTTGGGTTCATATTGGCAGAAGGAATTGACCTAAAAGATATTTGTTATGTTTTTACCTAGAACCAGTACTTCAGAATAGGGTATATACTTGTAGGCTGACACATATTTGCACAACTAAATAAACATCTGCATTTTGGATGACTGACTTAACTTGGTAGAAACAACAAACCACCAAATCAATTTAAATATAAGAGCGAGAGAAATGTAAAAGAAAAGAAGGTTAGAAGAATAATTTTATATCTTATGAAGATGTTAGCATTATAAAATTTTTACCTAGATACACTTCATATTCTAAAGGCAGTGATGTTGGAAGTATGCAGATAGACAGAAGTCAAGGTTGAATTAGTCAAGTTAGGCTAAAACAAGTTAGGCAAAAGTCAAGGTTGAATTAACCAAGTTAGGCTGTGATAACAGATTAATTCCCAAATCTCAGGGCTTGATGCAGTGAAAGATTTTTCTAAATCGCACAAAGTCCAATGCCTATTGTCAGAGACTCTCCTCCTCCCAAAGACTCAGGAATCTAGGTTCTTGCCACTTCAGGATTCTGCTGTCTTCACAAGTGGCTTCCAAGTTGTTAGATGAGAGAAAGATGAGAAGGCTATGATGGTTACTTTTTTTTTTCTTTGAGACAAAGTTTTGCTCTTGTTGCTCAAGCTGGAGTGCAATGGTGCCGTCTCAGCTCACTGCAACCTCTGCCTCCTGGGTTCAAGCAATTCTCCTGCCTCAGCCTCCCGAGTAGCTGGGATTACAGGTGTGCACCACCACACCTGGCTAATTTGTTGTATTTTTAGTAGAAACGGGTTTCACCATAGTGGTCAGGATGGTCTTGAACTCCTGACCTCATGCAATCCGCCTTCCTTGGCCTTCCAAAGTGCTGGGATTACAGGCATGAGCGACCATGCCAAGTGGATGGTTACTTTTATGTGTCAGCTTGACTGGTCTAAGCAATGACTAGACAGCTGGTAAAACATTATTTCCAGGTGTATCTGTGAGAGTGTTTCCAGAAGAGACTAACATTTGAATTGGTGAACTGAGTAAAGAAGATGGCCCTCCCCAATGTATGTGTGGGCATTTTCTAATCTACTCAGAACCTGAATAAAACAAAAAGGCAGAGGAAAAGTGAATTTGCTCTTTCTCTATTTGAGCTGGGACAGCCATCTTCTCCTGCCTCAGGACATTCTAGCTCTTGGGTATTCAGAGCAGTACTTACACCAGTCCAGCACCAGCCACCTCCACCCTCCCCAGGCCTTTGGACTCAGATTAAGACTTACATCATTATTTCCCCAGATATCTATATCTATATCTATCTTCAGATATCTACATCTATCTATATATCTATCTATCATCTGTCTGTCTATCTATCTATCTATCTATCTATCTATCTATCTATCTATCTATCTATATTTTCTATTGGTTCTATCTCTCTGGAGGACCCTGACTACTCAAAAGCACTCTGGCTTTTAAGTACCTTAGTCTGAATGTTACATATGTTATTTCTCTTCAAAATCATATTGCCCCAATTCAACTCTGGGGGAGTCTGGGAAATGGAGAGAAGCATATGCATGTTCAACAAACATTAACTGACTTAGCAACTGACACTGAAAGAAATGACAGATAATGGGTGAATAAAGGAAACCACAAATAAGTGAATGAGAAATGTAATGGTGGGAGGGCAATAATGACCCCCAAAATCCAGCCTCTCTCTCATGGCATTAATGGATGATCTAGGGTTGATTTTAATCTTCATTTATAAACAGTGCTTTTCCTTTTTCATGTTTCTTAATTACAAAGTAATACACAAGGACATTTAGGGGAAAAGAATAAAAATGAAAATAAAAATTATATGTATAATTCCACTCCCTGATATAATTATAACATGTTTTTCTCACTTTTTAGATTTTATGTGTCAGAACTAGATATTTTGATGCCCCTTACCTATGAAGTCTGTAGTAAAAACTCTTTTAACTATTACTTCCTCAGAAATCCTCAAGGAATCCAGACTAGTAGGAGGTTGGGATGTGTGGAGGTCTAAGTCTATAAAGACCATGCAATACACAACATTGCTGGAGTGTGCTAGGGCAGGATGGGGCCATTAAATGCAGTTAATAACTTATACCACAGAAATAGAGGGCCATCTGCTAATGCACAGGATAAAGGTGGAAACTATAGGCATTTCAGAGAAACATAGGATAAGAAAAAAAAGTGAGCTGGGAAGACCTAGGATGTCCAAGACTGAGATAGAGCTCAGCAGAAATAACTAGACTATTCTAAATTCTAACAATGAGAGACCTGTGAGTATATTTCAGAAGGCCATGAGGTCTTCTGTACATTTCAGAAAGGTTACCACGAGGTCTTCCAGAGAGAGGGTTTGCTCTGAAGCTAAATGGACTGACATGTCAACCAGACAACATATTCTTTTTCCAGGAAACAAAACATAGCCTTGGATGAAAGACTAAAAATTTTAACAAGAACAAAGACAGGATAGTGAATAAAAAGGACTGGGCTTTGCGATGGGGGAGGGACAAAAATTGGGAGAGAGAAACGGGGAGAGAGAGGGAGACGCTGTCTAATGTTTGCTGAGTGGAACCAAATGCTTTAAACCTGTGCCAAGCTAATTGAATAATGTGAAGCTTTGCGCTTATGACTCACGTGATCTCTGTGTCACCTGTGCTTTGAGATTCTCTTTCATTGTTGTATACACAGTTCATACACATGAACTGATTATGTCTTCTGTGGTGTGGAAAGGACATGGCTGGAGGAAAGAATGAGAGAGAGACCAGAACTCCCAGGAGCACCCTGTTTAAAGGAAACAATCCTGATATTCCCCAGGTGAGGTAAAAATAAATTTAAAAAAATAGAGAAACACGGAGAGAAGGGCAGTGCTTTCTACTTGGAGACTGTTTCTGCAGTCTTCCTCTCACATCCCCTTCTTGTTGAGAGGCTCACCCTGTTCTGAGGAAATGGTCTGATCCAGCTTTGGAAAGACAGACTTGGATCCTTTAAGCCTGCTGGGATGAGTCATGGGCAGGACCTACATTATTCCAAAGCAGCAGAGAGAAAGGCTGTGCTAGTCTCTGCTACCACCGTGACACTTTGGACAGTCTCCAAACCCTTGGTACATCTCTCCAACTCTCAAAAGAAAACAGCCAATTGGAATATCCTTCCTCAGGAATGACAATTTTTTATCAAAAACCTGGGCATGATGAAAAATTAAATAAATATATTGTCAGTTCAGACTTAAGGCAGGTTGAAGATCCCACAAAAAGGAGGAATGGAAGTGAGTGGGGGAACCGTTGCCCATGGGACCCAACAAGTAACTAAAGGGGAAAAGTTGAGGCATGATCAGAAACTCCAGTATTTAGACATTAAATACAGTCATGTGCTGCATAACAACATTTTGGTCAACAACAGATTGCATATATGATGGTGATCCTATAAGATTATAATGGAGCTGAAAAATTCCTACCACCTAGTGACGTTGTAGCTGTCATAACATCATAGCACAATTGATACAGTTTGGATTTGTGTCCCCACCCAAATCTCATGTCGAATTTTAATCTCCAGTGTTGGAGGAGGAGGGGCCTGGTGGGAGGTGATTGAATCATGGGAGCGGATTTCCCCTTGCTGTTCTCGTGATAGTGAGTGAGTTCTCACAAAATCTTGTTGTTTAAAAGTGTGTAGCACTTCCCTATTCTCTTCCCTGCTCCGGCCATGTGAAGACATGCCTGCTTCCCCTTTTCCTTCTGCCATGATTGAAAGTTTCCTGAGGCCTCCCCGGCTATGCTACCTGTACAGCCTGTGGAACCGTGAACCAATTAAACCCATCTTCTTTATAAATTACCCAGTCTCAGGTGTTTATAGCAGTGCGAGAATGGACCAATACAACAATGCATTACCTTTTCTAAGTTTAGATACACAAATACCTTGTGTTACAATTGCCTGAAGTGGTCAGTATGAATATATTCTGTACAGGTTTGTAGTCTGGGGCAATAGACTACACCATATAGCCTAGGTGTATAGTAGGCTATTCCATCTAGGTTTATGTGTATGCACTATGATGTTCACATAATGACGAAATCACCTAGCAATGCATTTTTCAGAATATACGGCCATCATTAAGCAATGCAGGACTGTACTCTCAGTTCATACCATAACACTGTAGAGAAGCATTCCCTATAAAGTTGAAACAATTCTAATAATATTAGCAATAGAGAGCTGGCATTAAATCTATAGCATATCAAGTACAATCACTGAGAAAACTGAGGACAAAACAAGATGTGATTTTCTCTAGGTCACATCATTATTGAAAATGTGACCCAACACGTGAAAGAATATGCAAATGACCCATCAATATGCTGTTGTGGGACCCCTGCCAGCCCTCAACTGAAAACAAATCATCCCTCTCCCATCTAATAAACACAAGTAGAGCCTGCTAAACACAAATAAAATTACAACCACCAAAAAAACGTATCGCCACAAAACAAAACAACAAACTCCTATAGCCATAAAAGTTCACTTTATAAAAAGTGGTGTTATGGCATAGACATTTGGCAAAACTTGTGACAGGGAGAGGATCTGCATCTCCAGACTCTGAATCCATCTGAATCTTAGCACTTTTGACCACTCCCATATATTAACATTGATTTGCTGTCCAGTCTCTACTCCCCCAGGGACACAGATCTAGATAGAGCCTACAGTGGACCTAAAACACAATGGTGAGGAGACCTCCTGATTCCTCCCCCTACTGTGTCCTCACTATGTGCCAGGTGCTTGACACCCATTATCCTACTTAATTTTGCAGAAGCCTTGTAAGTTACCTCATCTACCTTACAGATGAAGTAACTGAGGCTCAGAAACATTGAGTAGCTCTCAAATTCACATAGCTAGTGAATGCTTAAGTTGACACTTAAGCCTAAATCATGTTCTTTTCACAATGCATCTCTCCAGGTCTTGGTTTTGCTCAGAGCTACAAAGTCCAGGACACATCCAGGATTCAATCAGCTGCTCACATGCCCAGGTCACCCGCATGAGTGAGATCTTAAGGCCCATCTGTGAGAATCACTTCACTACATCCTAGTGGCTTCTTTCTCCTGATAAAAGCAAGGGAGGGTGTCACTGGTGGTGGATCTCCAAGCGTGGTGATAGCTCTCTTTAAATAAGTGACCTTGTTTATTTGAAAACAGCACTGGCCTCATGATGCAGTTGATTCAGAGCCTTGGCCTGCCATTCAATAGCCCAGCTCTCATCACATCAGCACTGACCACCATCCAGTACCTCTCCTATGGGTCTCTTTGCCTCTTAGGCACTGTCCCTGGCCCCAAGCAGCACAACCCTGGCAGCAGGGCAAGGGTATGGAGAGAGAACACCTGAAAAAAGAGAGGCCAAGTTGGCTGCAAGAGAGCCTCCCTATTTCTTTCTGACTTCAAAGAGATATTACATGCAGTGGTTAAATTCTCAGGGATTAGAGTCTCTTGCCTGTTCTGACACGTCCTATTCATGTTTTTTGTGAAGGAGGTGGCCTGACACATGGCACCCAACACTAGACAGATGAAATCAACAGCTGTTTGTTAGTCACATATACTCACTGCCTCGGGGAGGTGAACACTCCACAGAATACAGGATCACACAAGGGTTATTCCTGGGAGCAGAGTGAACCAGAAGGGGCTGTGGGAGGCAGGCTCTATAGTAACAAGAGGGTGAAATGCACCTTGGTTCCTGTGGAAGGATGAGATTGGCTTGTTTCAGTAGTTTCAAAAGCTGGCAGGGAGGTAAAAGACATTAGGTTGAGGACCAGGTGGGGTTCAGCTGGTCCAACTAATAGGGGAGCTAGCCAGGGGGGAAGCCTCTCCTGCTGAGTCCTGTGGGGGTCGGGGGCAGGCAGGGAGACAGGCATATGTGGTGAGAACAGGGAAATTTCATGGTTATGCTTCTGGGGCCCAGTGAGGCTCAAAGATGTTCAGGCAGCACTTGAAATTTCAAGCCTTACAATACATTGCCCAAGGTTGAACATCTCTGCTCCACTATGTTCTGGCTGTATGACCTTGGTCAAGTTACCTCCAAGCTTGCTCTCCTATGCAAAATGCTGTATAGTACCCACCTCATGGAGCCACTGTGAGAATAAGTATTAGGTGCCTTATGTGCCTGGCATCTAAGTGCTGAGTAGATGTTAGCTATTGTCATCATCATCATCATCATCATCACTGGAGAAAGTAACTATAGTGGATGATTTCCTTCAATTTTTCTCTTGGTTGAGCAGGTATTTGAGCAAGATCTTGCTTTTAGGTTTTGGATCATGTAGTGGCCTCATCAGTCACATGGAAAATGCAAACATGACTGTGTTCACATCAACTGCCTTGACTTTACTTGGTAGCAAATACTTTCCAGCATCACGAAACAGATGCGAAAGAGGTCAGTAAGTGGCTTAAAAGGTGAGAGGGAGAAACAATTCTAGCCAAGGCCTTTCTTTTTGGCTGAAGATTTAGACTACTTATAAGTTCTTTCCTTTTTCTGTCTAAAAAAAAATCTTTATTTTGATCAAAAATGGAAACAAAGGGATTAAAAGAATCAGAAGAGTGATTTGTAATTGGTCTCCAGGCTGCACTTCTGTTTCCATTTGTAAAGAGCAAGCTAGTGAATAAAACTTCACGGAAGGACTTCATTAGCAGTAGCTTTCCTCCTGCAGCCTGGGATTAGAAAAATACTTTAACCTTGATACATTCGTTTTATGATCACAATGCCCTTCATCTATCTGTCTATTTTTCTCTTTTCATATTGTCCTGATCCTGGTAGAAGCTTTCAAAATTAACGGAGAATCGTTCCATGTTTTTTGTTTCTTTCTCTTTCTGTTTATCGCTCCCTTTCTCTCTCTCTCTTTCTCTTTATCTTCCCCAAATGTACCCACCAATCTTTGTTAAGACAGAAAAACAAACCCTTAAGTCTATTAGTGTTGCAATGTTGTTTACATGTATTCTAGAAGTCTGCTAAAAGGACGTAAGCATTGCCCTCAATGAAAAGTCAATGCATATATTAACAGCATTGATTTCCAAAAAGAAATTTATTGAAATTAATAGATATCCAGGAAAAGCACCAAAGAGCATGTATTTTTCTACATGTCACCCTCTTGTTACTACAGAACCTGCCTCCCACAACCCCTTCTGGTTCACTCTGCTCCTAGGCATAACCCTTGTGCGGTCCTGTATTGTACGTAGTGTTCAAAACCTGGTAGGGAGGTAAAGCACATTAGGTTGAGGACCAGGTGGGGTCCTGCTGGTCCAACTAATAGGGGAACTAGCCAGGTGGGAAACCATGAACTCATCTGCAAAGAACAAAGGAAACTGGGGATGTGTATATGAGAAAAATATGCATGACACATTGTATCAGTGTGGTGATTATGAAAAAGATACATAACCTTGTTTTTAAGAATTGATTTGAAATTGGTGTCGGTGGGTGCCACTGATGTGCATCAGTCTCTGAGGTTCAAGTGTGCAATTGACTTGTATGTTTGTTAATGTGAGATCTTTATTCAGAGTTAAACGTTAATTATAAAACACTTGACTACAGTATCTCAAAGACATAACCACCTTTCTTGTTTGATAGGTGGGAAACCTATCCATTGTACACCAATTTAGTATAATTATGGAGTTTTATTTTACTTTTTTCTTTATCCAGCAACATTTTTGACTTATTTTAGATTAAAGTGTATGTCTCGTTAATTATGGCATTTAGTTCTCAGCTTGTAATTGGTATCTGGTGCTTCTAACTCCTAGTGCTCTTACTGTCACTGTTTCAAGAGGGCCTGATGAATTTGCTTGAAGTAAACGAAAATGGAAAGTACCGACTTTCTGAAATAATTTGAGTTATTTCTTGTGGCTTCCGCAATTTAAGATTGCTCCAGCATAGGGGGTGGGAGTGGTGAAAGGTAGGTGGTACATCTGATTATCTTCCAATCAGAGGGACTGAGATAGGGGCTCTATATTACTAGCAGAGCTGTGTGCCAAAATGTAATCAAATAGGAAACTGGGTGCCAATGGTAATTTTTTGAAATGTGCTTTTATGACATCCTCCACAAAGATGAAAGCAGTGTTCCCTAAAACAAACAAACAGCACCGGACTTGGGCTAAAGCTCTAATATGAAATTTATTTATGTTTCACCAACCCCAACTTGAAAGTAATTGTACATGATTTGAAACTTTTAATTGTTCTTGTTGTTTCTCCCTGCAAATAAGGAAATCCTGGCTTTCTGCAAAAAACTCTAGATCCTGGCTATTGGTTTCTTTTCAAGGTTCTGCCACACTAATTGCTTTCTGTTTGATTCTGTGCCCTTCTGAAATTGAAGGTTGCCTCAAGGCAGGGATAGTAGCTGCGGGATGACTTGTGGGTTTGGGGACTGGAGTAACCCACAGCTGTGGCTGCAAGCCAGTCTCATTATCCCACAGCTCCACTGGGCCATCCAGGGGGCCCGTTTTACTGCTTCAGATCTGTGCCTATGACTAGAAGGGTTAGAATCTCAAGGCTTTTTCTTTGCATTATTTATCATTTCTGACTGATAACAGCACTACTTTCTTCTAGGAACCAAACACTGGTTGTTATGGTTTTGTTTTAATGTGGTGCTTGGCATTGTATTTCACTGCTCTTCAACCACAGTTATAAAAACCAAGAATAGATTAAATGACATGTATTTCACAGGAAATAGACATTTCATTTCTTTTCAGCAATCATGTGACTTTATTGCTTTTACACTGACATATTGCTAATATTACCATGCAGTTGCTTCTATTAAGTCTGTCTACACTGGTATGATGAAAGTTGAAGTGACTTTATTGGTATCTGTGAACAGGCATATGTTCAATGAAGTCAAAGACAATTTCATCAGTTGTGTAATCCAATGGTTTTGTAAATGGAATTTCAAAACCATGAAATCAAAATATTGTATTAATAAAATGAATTGCTTAGTTATCTAGAAAAGTTGACTCCATGGGCTTTATAAACATCCCTCTGGATGAAAACTTTACAGAGAGTGATAGTTCACAGAGAAGGCTATGATCCAGACTGCCTAGGTTTAAATGCGAGCTCTATCACTGTTGCTCACCAGTGAGGAAGCTCGACTGATTAACGTCTCTGTGCTTCAGTTTCTCATATATCACCTCAGGGTTATAATGTTACCTGGGTCATAAGGTTGTTAACACATGCCTAGTGCTTAGAACAGCACCGGGCAGCTGGCGGTGGTTTAGTAAATGTCAACTGCCATTATTTTCCTAAAATGTGCTAGGCACTTCTTTTTATTTTGTTCATTAAACATGATTTAGACTTTCCTTGCATACTCTGGGTCATCATTAGGGACTTCAGTGATTCCAGGGGGACTCCCTGGAGGGGCTCTGAGGGGATCTACCTGCTCTCGGGGTGGTGCGGTTATATCCTAGAGCCATTAGTCACCCACCCACCACCTTGTGGGCCAACCAGAATATTTTCTTTTTTTTTCCCTCACATTTCTCTCTGTTTTCTACCTCACTGCTTTTTTCTCCCCCAATTAAAATACAATTTCCCACACTACCCTTTCATCATAGTCATCCTGCTTATAATGACCCAAGTCAGTCTTTCCCCCAACCCTCTGGCATTCAGTAAGCTCTCCGAGTCCAGGACCACACACCTGTCCTGTCCTGTGCTCTTCCTCAGGGCTCTGATGCACAGTGTGTATTCCACTTATGGGCATGTGCTTCAGTGGCCCACTCCCTAGGTTCAGATTCTGGTTTTAGTTTGCTGACCTGTGTGATCATGAGAAGATTACCCAAAATCTCAAGTTTAAAGCTTTAGTGACTTGATTAATTAAAAAGTTGATAACAGTACTGACTTCTCAGGATTGTTGCAGGTATCAGAGGAAGCGAGTCAAGTGAAACAGCTAGAATATAAGTGCCCAATAAAAGTTAGCAGTTATAATTGTGACTAAGCTGAGAAAGCAATCCATAATCTTCATCTATATACCTCTTGTATGCTTTGTTGTAGTGTTGGTGAGAAATGTACGAAACTCTAACATGATCAACAGAGTAGGAGTTTTTGGTGTAATGTTGTGACATTGCAAATAGGACAAAGCAGGGAGTTGAAATAATTATTCTGCTAATTCAAATTAAAACTAAATATCATCTTTTGGCCAGGCGTGGTGGCTCATGTCTATAATCCCAGCACTTTGAGAAGGCCAAGATGGGTGGATCATGAGGGCAGGAGATTGAGACCATGCTAGTCAATATGGTGAAACCCTGTCACTACTAAAAATACAAAAATTAGCTGGGTGTGGTGGTGGGTGCCTGTAATCCCAGCTACTCAGGAGGCTGAGGCAGGAGAATCGCTTGAACCTAGGAGGCAGAACTTGCAGTGAGCCAAGATCATGCCACTGCACTCCAGCCTGGGCGGCAGAGTGAGACTCCATCTCAAAAAACAAACAAACAAACAAAAGCCTAAATATCATCTTTTGACTCTTAAAGCAGCACGTTTCATTTTCGGAGGCAGAACTTGCAGTGAGCCAAGATCATGCCACTGCACTCCAGCCTGGGTGACAGAGTGAGACTCCATCTCAAAAAACAAACAAACAAACAAAAACCTAAATATCATCTTTTGACTCTTAAAGCAGCATGTTTCATTTTCTAAAAGGCACCTGCTATCTCATTTTATCTATGCATTAAACTTCAACTGGACCTGAATTACCTGAACTTTTTGTCCACATGGCCCAAATTCACTAGATAATTGCAGGCATGGACTCAAGCACCATTCTGTCTGTAAATTTAAATAAAACTACTCCTTGTATTTTCTCTGCATAATGGTACAATCTAAGCAAATAGAGTTTTTGTCTCCAGGCCACCTGGCTCATGGCAATACTACCACACAGGTTATGGAGCAGAGAGTCACAGGCCCCAGGTCTAGAGCAAACCTCAGGGACCATCTAGTTCAATCACGTTATTCTACAGATGAGGATGAGGAAGCCTAAAAAGGTTAAGCCACTTGTGTAAGGCCATACAGCTAATAACTAGTCAAGGAACCAGAAGAAGGCCTCCTATCATCCATTAGTTGCTGAGCTAAGACTTGTGAAAGTACAAGTGCTCAGATTTATCCATAAGGTTTTCACTAAACTATCTACTTTGATTATAGGTTTTAATAAAAATTATCTTTATTGAAAGAACACTGAATCAGGAGTGAGGAAGCCTGGCTTGGCTGACTCTATCTGTTATAAGATTGGGAACCAAAACTACTCATTCCCTAGGCTTCGTCTAGAAAAAAGGAGAACATGATGCTTTGCTCTGCCACCTTCTCAGGGTTGCTATAGCTACCAAATGAACTGATGAAGGAGAAAGTACTTTAAAGTCCAAGCAGACACTTGGGAGAGCAGGGTTTTGGAATATTGGTCATGAACCCCAACTCTGCCATATATCATCTGTGGAACTTTGGTCAACGCAATTCATAAATGGGAATAAAGGGGATCTTACTATTATTAAATCCACTTAAAGACTGAATAAAATGTCAGGCATATAAAGTGTCTGCCACAAAGTTGACACTCAAGAAATGGTAGCTATTACTAAATAATTAAAACAGTGTACAAAACAGTGGATTGTTGTCTGTTTTTTATTTTAGGGATGTGTGACCGCATCCTGTTCAGTGCTGTTCCCCATATTATTAGATTTCACCTTCTGTGAATTTTTATATATCTTCAACAGCGAGAACGAAATCAGTCAATAATAGAAATGAAATCAGTCAATAATAGAGACGCATGACGCATTCATGCTGAACTGAACTGAGTACACCTAGAGTACGTTTCGACTTACAAAATGGCTCGTTAGAAACCTTCACTGTAGAATTTACAATGGGAAGAAAAGGCTGTTTTGAAAATCAATTCTGAACTTATTCAGGTTGTTCTCAAAACAATGAACTCTTCCACTTCATCCAAATTCAAAATCTAATAAATACAGTGTATGGGGAGATCAGGCCCAAATCACAGACCAAGGGGGTCCCTGCACTTCTAAATGGCCTTGGCCTGATTGCTCTCTTCATATACAATGTGTGCATATGTATAAACGTCACGAAAAGCCACATGGAGATCACCAAAAAGGCCTCTGTGGCAAGTGTGCACACTCCGAGGCTGATTGGGAGAATGGAAACTCCAGGTGCAGATATTTTCCCACACCGGAAGCATAGGCACCCTATGGCTCTTTTGGCTTACTCCAATTTTATTCTTCCACTTGTGAGGAAGAAGAGGGACTGAAAAATTAGGCTGATGCATGGTAATACATATAAATTCGTAAAGTCCTTCATTACAAAGTAAAACCGCAGGGTGGGAGTGATCAAAATAAATTGTATTGTCATAAAGCAATTAGGAGAAAATTAGGCAATCATAAGGTGATAAAAGCCTATTAGTTAAAGGGCCTGAAAAACACAGCGGGTTGTAAAAAATTAAATTCTCACACACAGAAAAAATGCAAATACATGCAATTGTCTCTCCATGGCAAAGAGTCAAATTACTGATGTGTTTGAAGAGTTAAAATAAAAGCCCTGAAAAATGTGAAGTGCAATTTTATTTCTCATCAGTGCTCAGATTTGAGATTCTAAGTTCTTAGCTTTTCTTTCCATCACAATAAGCCTTACAAAACAATTCTGTTATTTGAAAATAAGGAGATACACCCTTTACAATGAAATGTAATAGTATGTAATGAATTTCACATTGATTTCTACTTTTTAACTTATTGAGACCATTCTAGAATTATAGCCTTCAGATGTTAAAAGAATTTTATTTCCAATGCCATTATTGGAAATTAAGAGACTGAAACATAGGGACATTAAAGCCAAGTCTGCATTTGTCTAAAGAGTTAGTTGATGGGAGTAGATCTGATTCTCTAGAGTAAATCACTTCTGCTCTTTTTCCCAATCCACAGCCCTTTCCATTCAGCTATCCTACTTTTCTTCTATAACGTTAGTGCTTGAAAGAGTTGGGCTATATCAGCTGCTGGGAAACTTTTTATGTAAAGAGACAAATAGTAATATTTTTGGTTTCATCAGTCGTAGGGTCTTTCTTGCAGTTACTCAGTTCTGCTGTTATAGTGCAAAAGCAGCCACAGACAATACATAAATGAATGAGCATAGCTGCATCCCAGTGAACTTTCCTTTCAAAAACAGACTCGGGGTCAAAACTGGCCTGCTGGCAGTAGTTTACCAACACCCGTTCTGTATCTTTTTTTTTTTTTCCAGAAATGAGTAAGAAGATTTTAAAATAAGGTAAACCAAAATTTCCAGGTATCATAAAGGTATTTGTAATGGGAAGATTGACCAGTTCCCTTACTCAAATGTGTTGTTTTTCCTGAGCATTATTCTGAGGCCATCCTCATTGAGGCCAGTTCTTGGTACTACAAACAGAAGAAGCTCCTATCTCAGATTAATCTTACCCTTTTCTTCCTCCATTTCAGTAGGTGGTAACACAATGCAGACTGGTGCCAGCCAGTACACAATGACCCTGAAGTTATCCCAGGACAGTCCTCTCTCTCTTTGTCCAAAATGGCTGATCTGTGGTTAAGGTAGGAATCTAGCTATTTTTCTGCAGCTGGAAAACCAGTTGTCCCAACACTTCAAATAATCTCTTTTTGGCACTGATTAGGAATGCCTTATTTATCACATATGAAATTTCTCTATGTACATAAGTCTGTTTCTAGATTTGCACTTTTGTTTCATGAATGTACCTGTCCATTTCTCTATGAATACATCTTTACTATATTGTATCTCTCTACCAGGAAAATCTCTATTTAGGTTTTCTTTTGGATTTCTTTAACAAAAAGTCTACAGTTTTCTTCATATGTCTTGTACATTTTTGTAATAGCTTTTACATAAGCTTCATTTCACTGATTTCTAAAAGAACAGACAGTAATACATGTAGCTGAAGACTGTGACTGAAAGTATAGTACACTGAACTGTAAACAATTGCCAACTGAGAGCCTGAGAGTGTGGTATAGTTTCTATATCCTTCTGGTACTAGAAGTGACTGACCAGTGTGCAACAAACAAACAAAACAAAAAAGAAATACAGACTGGACAAGACCAGGAAGAAGAAGAAAAAAAGCCAGACAATTTTACAAAGGACCTGGCCTCAGTCCAGGAGAGTCTTGGTGGAATGTCTTATCAACACCCTCTGGAGGAGGTGTCAGAAGCTGTCCCTGGGAACAAGGATTCCAGGAAGAGCTGGGCAGGCAGCACCCTCCTGTGAGGTTGCACAAGCTTTGGGGTTTCAGTTAGATGAAACTGATCTTTCTATGTTTTCCTTCTTCCAGGTCTCCATTCTTCCCATTCTGACTAACTGGCCTCCTTTCTCGTCATGCACTCGAGTTTATTTAGCCCAGTGTGCCTTATTTTAGTTACTTGTTCTCATTCTTACATTCACTTCTGAGCCTGTGTTTATTTGAACTGGCATGATGTTCATTTACTACATGGTTCTAGTCTCTTGGCTTCTCTTGCTTTGCTATGAGAATGACCTCTACTTGGGCCATTTTTGACTCTTGGTTTTCCATTCTTGGGCAATCCCTCTGCTACTCTGGTCACCATCTATTCTCCTGGAACATCTCTCTCCTCAGAGGCTGCTGGCCTCCTGGGTGCGACTAAAAGCCAACCCAGTGCCTCTATTTTCCCCACAACTCATTCTAGATCACACCGGTAGCTAATTTAAATTATTCTGTGTGTATATGTGTGTCTGTGTGTGTGTGTGTGTGTCAGTGTGTCCACATTTTACAAAGTGGTATCAAATGCATGCCATAGCGTTGGGTCGCTCCTCAACTAATCCTCTTATTTATTTTATAAAGTCCCGTGTTAAATGAACTGTTGCAGATATTGAGGAAGAAGTATCTATACCAGATGGATTCAACCAACATATGGAATCACTCTCTTAGTGAGCACACTGGACAAATCAGGTGAGCGGTGCTCCTTAGGCTAAGGCAGATGTTATGTGAATGGGTTATTGTTGGTGCTGCCACCCTCTATGATAGTTAACATATTATTTGATGCATATTCTCATGTACATGCACTTTTATTGCATAAAGACACATCTATACAAAACATTGGCTATATGGCCAATAGCCATAGTTACGTCACCAGAAGAGTTACAGCTTGAATTCACACTCATACGGAGGTCTCCAACCATGGTCTTAGAATTACCTGGCAAACTTTTAAAAGATAGAGATGCTCGGCCAGGCGCGGTGGCTGATGCCTCTAATCCCAGCACTTTGAGAGGCCGAGGCAGGTGAATCACTAGGTCAGGAGTTCTAGACCAGCCTGGCCAAGATGGTGAAACCGTGTCTCTACTAAAAAATACAAAACAATTAGCCGGGTGTGGTGTTGGGCACTTGTAATCCCAGCTACTCGGGGGGCTGAGGCAGAGAATTGCTTGAACCCGGGAGGCGGAGGTTGCAGTGAGCCGAGACCACGCCACTGCATTCCAGCCTGGGCGACAGAGCGAGACTCTGTCTCGAAGGAAAAAAAAAAAATTTGAGATGCTCAGGCCATACTCCAGACCAATAAAAGCAGAGTTCCTAAGAGTGGGGCTCAGACATTCACATTTTAAAAAATTTTCCCAGGTGATTCCAATATGCCGCCAAGGTTGTAAACCACTGTTTTAGCAGAACTTGAGGAGGCACCAACTTTTTTCGCTGTACATCCTAGTGTCACCAAATCTGCTGTCTCTTAAACTTACAGAAGACTTATGGGAGCTCACTCTCTAATTTAGGTCAGGCAATCTAACTTAGTATTCAACTTGGATTTGTTTTTGTCCTTTCTCTGCTGCATTAATCCTCTGAACTCAGAAAGCAATGTATCAGAGAGAATTATTTATAATTTTTAAAAGGGCCACATCAATACTCAGATCCCATGGGTTTGTCTCCACAGGGACACAGCTGTGGTATTTTTGAAGAGCCTGGTAGGAATTTCTACAGAATGAAAAGTCCACTGAGTATTATTAGACTCGAAGCAAGTCCACAGCGGAACAGTATTATTGAAACAATATTGTATCTGTCAGTCTTTTCAGATGCAGCAAGAGGACTCACTGCAGCTAGTATAAGCAGAAAACGAATTTATTAAGGGTTAGCTTGCAGCTAGGAGGAGTGCCCAAACCATGGGATTGCTTCTATAAAGACTCTGCAGCTGCCATTGGAGGACTAGATAGGGCAGTTTACACTGAGGACTTGGAACTAGACTCCTAGAAGTTCTGTTAGCACCTATGCCTCCCTGCAACAGATGCCTCCATCATTAGCTTTGCCAAGTGATGTCCTTTCTCAAGGCACACTTTTCTAAGTGGAAATCTCACCAGTGTGCACAATGCACATTGTGCAAGATTGTGCCCAGCTGCAAGAATTGCTGGAAAGCAGTACTTTTATCTCTTTTTTTTTCTAATTTTTATTTTTTAAATTCTACTCCCACTGGGATGCAAATAGTACTTTGTTTTAATACTGGGGAAGCAAAAGAGAGATTAGAGATTATGAGACATTCTTAAACATGGAAAGGATGTTTAAAAGGTTTAGAATGGCCTCAAAGAATGACAAACACCCTTTTGTGTTCTTTCACTTTTCTTCCTAGAGGTACCCTGTGTGCACACACTCCTACTAAAAGTTTCCTGGAAAAGAACTGATATCATTCATGTCTATATGAATTTAAGACCCTGGCACTATCTCTTTCTAGAACATTTGCATGTTGTCTCATCTCTGATTGTATTAGCCCTTTCTTGCATTGCTATAAAGAAATAGCTGAGGCTGGGTAATGTATAAAGAGGTTTAATTGGCTCACAGTTCTGTAGGCTATACAGGAAGCATGGTGTCATCTGCTTGGCTTCTAGTGAGGCCTCAGGGGGCTTTTGCTCATGGCAGAAGGCAAAGTGGGAGCAGGAGTGTCACATGGCATGAGCAGAAGCAAGCGGAAGGGGGAGGTGCCAGGCTCTTTAAACAACTGGTTGTTACATGAACTACCAGAGTGAAAACCCACTCATTATCAAGGGGATGGCACCAAGCCATTCATGAAGGATCTGCCCCAATGACCCAACACCTCCTACGAGGCCCTCCGCCAACATTAGGGATTACATTTCAACATCAGATTTGGAGGTGACAAATATCCAAACCATGTCACTCATAATGGAGTAGAAGAAAGGCTTTATTCTTTCCCCCCGCAAAAAAATTAATCCTGGAAGAGTTCCCTGCAACCCCACTGTATTAATCCATTCTCATGCCACTATGAAGAAATAACCAAGACTGGATAATTTATAAAGGAAAGAGATTTAATTGACTCACAGTTCCACAGAGCTGGGGAGGCCTCAGAAAACTTACAATCATGGCAGAAGGGGAAGCAAATACATCCTTCACACAGCGGCAGCAAGGAGAAGTGCAAAGCGAAGTGGGGGAAAGTCCCTTATGAAACCATCAGATGTTGTGAGAATTCACGATCGTGAGAACAGCATGGAGATAACCACCCCCATGATTCAATTATCTCCCACTGGGTCCCTCCCATGATGCATGGGGATTATGGGAACTACAATTCAAGATGAGATTTGGGTGACGACACAGCCAAACCATATCACTCACCTACTCTGATTTACACACAATGTGTCCCTGAAGTCCAGAGTTGAACTTCACAATCAAGAAAGTTTAAAGAGTACTTGAAGCAAATCTGGAAAGAACTACACTAAAATACTAATAGAAAATTAAAGCTATGAGGAAATGCTGGTAAGAGAATGCTGAGAAAATATGAAAAAAAATGAAAATACAATATGGAGAAGATGATACTCTTTCTGTCAGGGACAGAACAAAGGGAATTTTTTCAAAGTTATAGAATAACAAAAGGAGTTTATTTAGACCAAAAGAACAGCTCCCTACGGGGTTGTCCTCAGGACCCTCAGCAACTCCCTTGGCTTTTCAGTAGAGGAAATTCTCATCTAAGGCAGATGGTTTCCAGGAGGACTTGCCTGGAGGCAATAAAATGACCCAAATAATCTCTTCAAGTTTTAAAGGTTTGATGCTGTGAAAAAGCTTATTCTTAGTCCTGCAGTAGAAACCAAACTACTGTCTTCAAGTACATTGCTTAAGTTTGTGGAACCAAATGAAGTGTCTGAGTATAATGGAATGTGTGAGTAGATACACATCTGAGAGCCTGCCTGCGCGGTGATCTAGTCTTAGCCTCTCCTCATAGCACAAGCAGTTTGCTTCCATCTTGTTCCCCCTGCCTTCCTACCCAGAGTGGCCCCTTGCTTTCTGAAAAGGAGCAAAAAGTCTAAAACACAGACTTCAAAGTCAAAGGGAATTCTATTTTAACATTATAATTTCATTAAACTGTTACCAATCGTGAAAGGTCATCAGTAAAGAACAAACAAGATAAGCATTGGTCTGGACGTCCTCCATAAAGGCTGAGGAGGGAGTGACTTCAGAGAAAAGCACAACATAATTAAATCGGTGCTGGCTGCTGATACTGCATTTTCAATTCTGTCTGTGCAGAGGAGGGAGCCATTTTCTATCACATTTGGTTGGTGTTGGTCCAGTTTCACTGCGCGAGAAAAACTACTTGTGGGAACACTTACCATGTTATCAAGCTACGTGAAGATGTTACTGTTTCTTTTTTTTTCTTATTTTTTTAATACAACTTTTATTATTATTATTTTGGAGCAGTTTTAGGTTCACAGCAAAACTGAGTGGAAAGTGCAGAGATTTTCCTTACATCCTCTCTGCTGACACATGTATAGCATTCTCCATTATCAATATCCCCCACAAAAGTGGTGTATATATGACAATTGATAAATTAACATTGACACATCATAAACGCCCAAAGTCCAGAGTTTACATTAGGGTTTTTTCTTGGTGTTGTACATTCTGTGAGTTTTGACAGAAGTTTAACCACATGTGTCCACCAATATAGTATCATACAGAGTATTTTCACTGCTCTAGAAATCCTCTGTGCTCTGCTTATTTGTCACCACCCCCTTATATTCTGGTAACCACCGATCTTTTTATATTCTCAATAGTAAAAAAAAAAAAAAAAAAAAATTAGGGTGGCTCATGCCTGTAATCCCAGCACTTTGGGAGGCCGAGGTGGGCAGGTCACCTAAAGTGAGGAGTTGGAGACCAGCCTGGTCAACATGGTGAAACCCTGTCTCTACTAAAAATACAAAAATTAGCCAGGTGTGGTCCTGGCTGCCTGTAATTCCAGCTACCTGGGAAGCTGAGGCACGAGAATCACTTGAACCCGGGAGGTGGAGGTTGCAGTGAGCCAAGATCACACCACTGCACTACAGCCTGAGCAACAGAGCGAGACTCCATCTCAAAAAAAAAAAAAAAAAAAAATCATTCTCAGTCCTTCAACTTTGTTTTTTTCTAAGATGTCATATAGTTGGAATCACATAGTATGTAGTTTTCACACTGGCTTCTTTCACTTACCAGCCTGGCTTCTTTCACTTAGTAATGTGGATTTAAGTTTACTCCATGACTTTTCATGGCTTGATAGTGTAATTGTTTTTAGCACTGAATAATATTTCATTGTTTGAATGTACATAGATTATCTATTCACCTACTAAAGAAAATTTTGGTGCTTCCAAATTTTGTCAATTATGAATAATGTTGCTCTAAACATCTGTATACAGGTTTTTTTTGGATATAGGTTTTCAACTCCTTTGGGTAAATACCAAGGAACACAATTGCTGGATTATATGGTAAGAGTTTTCTAAGAAACTGCCAAACTGTCTCCCAAAGAGGTTATACCACTTTACATTCCCACAAGCAATGAATGAGAGTTTCTATTGCTCCACATCCTTGTCAGCATTTGGTATTGTCAGTGTTCTGCATTTAACCATTCTGGTGTGTAGTAGTGGTGTCAGGCTGTTGTTTTAATTTGTATTTCCCTGATGACACATGATATGGAATATCTTTTCATTTGCTTATTTCCATCTGCAAACCTTCTTTTATGAGGTGTCTGTTAAGGTCTTTGGCCCATTTTTAATTGAGTTGTTTGTTTTCCTATAGTTGATTTTTTAAAATGTTCTTTGTATATTTTGGATAACAGTCTTTTATCAGATGTGTCTTTTGCAAATATTTTTCTCCCAGTCTGTCGTTTGTCTTTTCGTTATATTAACATTGTCTTTCACAGAGCAGACATTTTTAATTTTAATGAAGCTAGAGTTTATCATTTTTGGGGGGATAGTGCCTTTGATGTTGTATTAAAAAAGCTACCTTCATATCCAAAGTCATTTGGGTTTTCTCTTATCTTCTAGGAATTTGGTAGTTTTGCATTTCACACTTAGGTCTATGGTCTATTTTGAGTTAATTTTTATGAAGGGTATAAGGTTTATATCTAGACTTATTTTTTTACAAGCGGAAGTCCAGTTGTTACAGCACTAGTTGTTGAAAAGGCTATATTTGTTCCATCTTATTGCCTTTGTTCCTTTGTCAAAGATCAGTTGGCTATATTTATATGGATTTATTTCTGCACTGTCTATTGTGTTTCATTATTTTTCTATTCTTTTGCCAATATCACACTGTCTTGATTACTGTAGCTTTATATGATGCCTTGAATTGGGGAAAGTCAGTCCTTTAGCTTTGTTTTTCAATATTGTATTGGCTATTGTGGGTCTTTTGCCTCTCCATATAAACTTTAAAATCCCACAGATAATTTGCTGGAATTTTGATTGGGATTGTATTGAATCTATAGATCAAGTTGGGAAGAATTGACATCTTAACAATATTGAGTCTTCCTATTCATGAACATTAAAAATCTCTCCATTTACTTCCTCTTTGATTTCATTCATCAGAGTTTTGTAGTTTTCTTTAATAGATATTCTACATATGTTGTTGGGTTTATACCTAAGTATTTAATTTCCAGGTTACTAATATAAATAGCAAATGGTATTATGGTTTTTTTTTTTTTTTTTTTTTTGAGACAGAATCTCGCTCTGTAGTCCAGACTGGAGTGCAGTGGCACAATCATGGCTCACTGCAGCCTTGATCACCTAGGCTCAAGCAATCCTTTCATTTCAGCCTCCTGAGTAGCTGGGACCACAGGCATGCGACACCATGCCTGGCTGATTTTTGTGTTTTTTTTGTAGAAATGGAGTTTGCCACATTGCTCAGGCTGGTCTTGAACTCCTGATCTCAAGCGATCCACTTCCCTTGACTTCCCAAAATGCTGAAATTATAGGCCTGAGCCAACACACCCACCATGTTTTTCATTTCAAATCTCACTTGTTCATTGCTGGTAGATAAGAAAGCAATTGACTTCTGCATAATAACATTGTATCCTGCAACCTTGTTATAACTTCATATTAGATTCAGGAGGTTTTCTGTTGCTGTTTATTCTTTTGGATTTTCTACATAAATGATCATGTCATCTGCAAACAAAGACAGTTTTATTTTTTCCTTCCCAATTTGTATATACTTTTTATTTCCTTTTTGTGACTTATTGCATTAGCTAAGACTTCCAGTACCACATTGAAAACAAGTGGTAAGTAGGGACATCTTGTTCCTGGTTTAGGGGGAAAGCTTTGAGTTTCTCATCATTAATTATGATGTGAGTTTTAGGGTTTTTTTGTGGCTACTCTGTATCAAGTTGAAGTTCCCTTCTATTTCTGGTTTAGCGAATTTTTATTATGAATGGGTGTTGGATTTTGTCAAATGCTTTTTCTGCATCTGTTGATAATCATGTGATTTTTCTTTTTTAACCTATTGATATAATGGATTACCTTAACTGATTTTTGAATATGGAACCAGTCTCACATACCTGGGATAAGTCCCAGTTGGTCATGATATATAATTCTGCTCACACATTGTTGGATTCAATTTGCTAATATTTTGTTGAAGATTATTGCACCTATGTTCGTGAGAGATATTGGTTTGTAGCTTTCTTTTCTTGTAATGTCTTTATCTGGTTTCAATATTAGGACAATGCTAGCCTCATAGAATAAGTTAGGAGGTGTTCTTTCTACTTTTATTTTCTGAAAGGGATTGTAGAGAATTAGAATGGTTCCTTTGTTAAACGTTTGTTCTAATTCACCGGTGAACCAATCTGGGTCAGTGCTTTCTGCTTTAAAAGGTTATTAATTATTAAATTTCTTTAACAGAGATTGGACTACTCACATTGTCTATGTATTATTGTGTGAATTTTGACAGATTTACGTTTTTCAAGAAGTTGGTCTGTTTCATCTAGGTTATCAAATTTGTGGGCATACAGTTGCTCATACTACCCTTTGGTTATCCTTTTAATGTCAATACTCTCTACAGTCCCCTCTTTCATTTCTGATGTTAGTAATTTGTGTCTTCTCTGCCATTTTCTTCATTAGCCTGGCTAAAAGTTTATTGATTTTACTGTCTTTTCAAAGAACCACTTTTGGTTTAAATGATTTTCTCTATTGATTTCTTGTTTTCAATTTAATTGATTTCCACTCTGATTTTTATTATCTTATTTATTCTGCTCACTTTGGGTTTAATTTGCTCTTCTTTTTCTAGTTTCCTAAGGTAAAAATGTAGATTACTGATTTTAGATTATTTCTTCTTTTCCAACATATGCATTAAATGCTATCATTTTCCCTCTAAGCACTATTTTTGCTATAGCACACAAATTTTAATATGATGAATTTTCATTTTCACTTAGTTTAAAATATTTTAAAATCTCTCTTGAGATTTCTTCTTTGGCTTATATGTTATTTAGAATTGTATTATTTAATTTCCACATATTTTGACATTTTCCAGTTATATTTCTGTTATTGATTTCTAGTTGAATGTCACTTGTGGTCTTGAGAGCAGACACTGTATGATTTCTATTAAGTGTGTTAAGGTGCGTATTATGGCCCAGAATGTGATCTATTTTGGTGACTATTCCATGTGAGTTTGAGAACAATGTGTATGCAGCTGTGGTTAGCTGTAGTCACCTATAGATGTCAATTATGCTGCTGTCTCTTAAACTTCCAAGTTCCATTCTGTTCCTGAATGTATATATTTTGCTATTGGGAGTCTGTCATAGATGTCACAGCAGCGGGCAAAGTGTGAAACAGGGAGCCTAAACAAATATTTTAAAAGATATGCTTATTTCTACTCAAACTCTTGAGGAATGAATGAATGGAAACAAAAATAGCTTGATAGACATTAACATCCAGCACTTATTTGTTTACCAGACACTATAAACCTACCATCTCAATTTCATCTTCAAAAAAACAAAAATGCTCATGAAGTACCTACTATTGAGGAAAGAGAGGCTCAGAAATGTTAGGGAATTTGTTCATAGCTAAAAACAGGATTTGCTCATAATCTTTCCATTGGGCTACACTGTAACTTTTGGCAGATTTTATTGCAATCAGCAGAAGCTGTTGAGTGATATAATGAACACTATCAGTGTTCTGCCATATCTTGTTGCCCTTCCCATTTTAGCGTATGCTGCCCACCTTGTAACTGTCAGCTCCAGCAAATTCTTTGCCCGAAGACCTTCCCTGGCTAATTGAAGCCCATTCTGCTTCTGCAGCAGTACAAAAGTATCCACACATGAGTGCTCTATGTCCACCCAACCAGTTGTCAACCATTGACTGAGAGATGCTGGTACAGAAATATCCTAGTTCCTTCATTCTTCAGGTAGGATAACTTTATGATGTGTGTTCTATACTGGCTCCAAGTGAGTTCTCTAGCAAGAATATGCTTCAGTTATCCACAATGGTAAGTAACTTGCTTGATAACAAACCTTTTATTGGCTGCTTCCTTCCCTTTCTCAACTCCTCACCTTCCTATCAGTGTTTGCTAGCATTGCCATTGAAATAAACCACTTGTATTGGATCCTTGTCTCAGAAACCACAGGAACTCAAACTAAGACTGTTGTGCTTATACCTTGCTACTGATAAATAAAAAATTGAGGCCGGGTGCAGTGGCTCATGCCTGTAATCCTGGCATTTTGGGAGGTTGAGATGGGTGGATAGCTTGAGCCCAGGAGTTTGAGACCACCCTGGACAAAATGGTGATACTTCATTTCTACAATAAACACAAAATTAGCTGGGCATGGTGGTATGTGCCTGGAATCCCAGATACTCAGGAGGCTGAGGTGGGAGGATCACTTGAGCTTGTAGGGCAGAGGTTGCAGTGAGCTGAGATTGTGCCACTGCACTCCAGCCTAGGTGACAGAGTGACATCCTGTCTCAATTAAAACAAAAAATGAGGCTGAGGTAAGTATGATGGTTTGATTGAAAAATGGCTCCAATTTTATACCCCTCTCTATATCCATACCCTTTATAATGTGAGTTTGCAGCTCCTCCCACCAAGAGACAGAGTATATTTTTCCATTCCTTATATCTATGTTGGCTTTGAAATTTGCGCTGGCCAACATAATGAGGTGGAAGTGACAATGTGCCAGTTTTGAGCCTAGGCTTCATGAGGCTTGGTGAGCTTCTGAACATGCTTGCTCTCTCATGCTTGCTCTTGCTTTCACTCTCTCAGAGGTCTTATACCTGCATAAAGACAAGTCTAGGCTAGTTTCCTGGAGGCTAAAAGCACATATGGAACCCAACTCCTCAGAGGCTCTAGCCATCTGAGATCAGCCAGCCCTTAGCTGACTCACCGGCCGACCACAGATACATGAGTAAATCCAGCTATTCTCAGCCAAGTACAGCCCAGATCAGCAAAACAACATAGCAAACCCAGAGACTTTGGGCAAAAATAAATGTTTATCCTGTAAGCCACCGCTCTTTGCTATGCAGCACTTTTGTGGCAATTAGACAACTGATGCAGGTGCTGTGAGCTCTGCTGATTTGTGTTCTTTCCACTTCCTTCCTTTTGCCATAGCCTCTTTATACTCTCTGCTAGTGTTTGTAAATATATTCATGTTTTCTTCTGATCACTGATTAAGCTGAAACTGCTAAACAATGTGTAGTAGGCTCTGCCATTGCCTGAAGTTTCAGAATCTTTAGATTAGATTGCCTAAAGACTTTCCCTGGCTAATTGAAGCCCATTCTGCTTCTGCAGCAGTACAAAAGTATCCACACATGAGTGCTCTACGTCCACCCAACCAGTTGTCAACCACTGACTGAGAGGAGCTGGTACAGAAATATCCTAGCTCCTTCATTCTTCAGGTAGGATAACTCTAAGACATGTGTAACCTAAAGTTTCAGAAAGTCTTTTTAGACCTCTCCTTCAGTTACTCTGCATATTGCATGTTGAGTAGTTAGTATATTTTTTATTAGAAATGATTATACTATAAGGAATTGTCTAAAGAGAGAGCAGAGGGCTGAGGGAACACAGGGACCTCAGAGAACATAATGGGAAAAGACAATTCTCTCCAGAAAAAACATTTTAAAACAGCAAAGAGAAGATGAGAAACAAGACCATGACTCCATTTCTTCATTCTGCAAATTGTTCAGCTTCTAAAGTGTTCAATGCTGAAGATTCTAGGGCGTATAAAAAGATGGTCCCTGCCTTCGAAGAACTAAGATTCTAGTAGAGGATTGTGCTCAGAACAACAACAAAAAAATTAAGCAATTCTCTATGCTCTGGAAGTTTGAGAGAATGTTTAGTAAATGCGTGTTTCTTATTTGGGGATGATGTTAGACAATGAGAAAGTTCGCACGTGGCCTGAGGCTTCCTGGAGGGCAATAGGAAGATCAAAAGCGCAAGGACCGGCAGGGTAAGGTCAGTACTAGTGGGAGGGAGGGCTTGACACAGAAGGAGCCGAGAGGGAATTCACAACCACTACCATGCTTCAGTGCATGAAGTGGAGTCCTGAGGATCTGGGAGGCTGGAGATGGCAAGGTACATCCCGAGGGCTCCCATGCCTGCTCAGGAAGAGAAATAAAGCTTCTGTGGTTGCTGAGGGAAGTAGGTTTTATAGTCACTCAGTAGTTCACAGATTTACACAGAGTCTACATACTTAATGGCAATGAATGTGTCATTGGCATTTGTGTTAATTAAACTTTTTAATAAAACTTTGGGTTAAGAGTGCTTATCTCATGTTTCAGACATTCCCAGGAGTGCTTAGAAAGTGGCTCGAAGTAGGAAAAATATGCCATTTGGCAATATTCCATGAAACTAATTACCATAAAGAAGTCACGAAAATTTGCACAGAAGGGCTTGCTGCAAAAATTTGAATCAATTCAGAAGATAATTTACCGAGTTTTGCCAGATTGTCATTATATCCAGTCCCTCACCTCCCACATAGTAGCTTGTAAAATATTCCATCACTTTGCCTCCTTGAATTTCAACTATCTGAATTTGTCCCTTAAAATCCGACTTTTTAGAACCCCACAGAGATCTGTATACTAACACTATGATATAGCACGTGTGTTTTTCTTTGCTTTTTAGAACAGAGTCATTGACATGAAATACATCATCAAAGTTCCCAATTTAGATCAAGTTCTCCATGGTCATCCTCTGAGACACAGAAAATGGTATCATGTCAGCCACTTGAATGCCAGCTCCTTGAGGGCAATGATTTTACCAGTTCAGTTCAGCTCAATTGTATTCCCAGTGCCTGATGTATTTGTTCAATAAGTGGATAAAAGGATTAAACACCATCTCATGCCCAAGACTAACAAAGCCAGTTAAAAACAAAAACAAGAACAAAAGTGAGCACTTCTTCTCTGGAGAAATGAAAAAATAAAGCATTTCTCAATAATATATGAATTAGGGGTGTCTATAAAGAAATTATATCTATGTGGCCCCGGGGTATAAAGGGGCCTTAGAATAGGTCAGGGTAAATATCTTAGGTCTCATAATTTGAAAGTCACTGGGCAGCTCTCTATAACTCTTGTCTCAATCGTGTTCTGACTATCTGCCCCTATTCAAAAGTACCATATGTGGCCCATGATGGTAAAGAGAGAGAGATGGTCCCCTTTCTCTGGTATATCTGAGCCAAGGGGAGTTTGAATAACAGAGGACTGGTAGGTAGTGTTTTGAGAAAGAAAGTATTGGTCACAAAAAAGATGACAAGGCCGGGCGTGGTGGCTCACGCCTGTAATCCCAGCACTTTGAGAGACCTAGGTCAGCGGATCATTTGAGGTCAGGAGCTTGAGACCAGCCTGGACAACATGGTGAAACTCCATCTCTACTAAAAACACAAAAATTAGCCAGGCATGGTGGTGGGTGCCTGTAATCCCAGCTTCTCAGGAGGGTAAGGTGGGAGAATCGCTTCAACCCAGGAGGTGGAGGTTACAGTGCAGTGGATGGCGCCACTGCACTCCAGCCTGGGCGACGGAGGAAGACTGCAGCTCAAAAACAACAACAACAACAACAACAACAACAAACCAAACAAAAACCATGATAGGTCCCTCCCAGCTTTCTCCTTTTTGTGGTCTTCTGTCTTGATTCTTTGGTTTTATAAAATACCTTTTCTTAAAAGAATGACATTATTTTTGTTGTTCTTCAGATTTAATTTGGTTCTAGGTGTCTGTGAAAGATTTGTGACTTGCTGCTTTGCAAGTCACACCTGGTAAAGCATTCAGTGAGGTCCTCCCCATTACCAAGCCTGTGACTCCAGTCTTCACCATCATCAGCCCTGCATTGGCATGCGGAGGAAAGTGATTCTGGGTAAATGATTTCTGTCGCTGAAATCCTATGATCACAATGTTCTCAGTTTCTTCCACGGAAGACAAAGACGTAGCTCGGGTATTTGATAAACATCAAAAGCATTTGGGTTAATCTTAACTTTGTCAGCATGGGCTTTCTTTGAGATCTGTAAGAAATACTTTAATTGAAAACCAAGGGATGGATTAAGGCTCTTGTGCAGTACTCTGGAGGTACTCATGCTTTGCTGGCATAAGGAATGGAATTAGTGGTTGTCAGTAAATGTCACCCTTTGTCTGGGGTTACCAGTCCTAGATGAGAGTCTCAGAGTTGGAAGGGACCCTAACAATTTTAGGGTCTAACCATTCATTTTGTACTTGTGAAACGGGCAAAGTTCCCTTGGACCCCTCGCAGGGTGTGCTCTGGAGGTGTGACTCGCTTCTTCAATGCCCCACTGCTCAACACCCCTCGTAGGAGCAGGCAGACAGTCTGGTCATGGGGAGCATGAACTCTGACCCCACAGCAGCATCTAGGGGTGAATGTTCACAGCTCCTGAAGCCCCAGTGGGCATGTTACAGTGTGCTCTTTTAGCTTTGCCATCTGTAGGTGGCTTGTGTCATTCAGCTCAAGTAGAACCTCTGCCTTATCGCAAAGACAAAGGGCTTTCTGTATCCTGGGATTCTTGTCTTGGTGTACTGGAAAAACTGGATCACACGTGGGCTTGGAGAATGAGTGCACGGCTTTATTGAATGATGGCAGTAGCTCTCAGCAGATGGATGGGGAACCAGGAGGGGTATGGAGTGGGAAAGTGGTTTTCCCCCGGAGTTAGGCCACTCCTTAGCTGGACTCTCCTCCAACTGCCCCAGCCAAATTCCCCTTGGTGTCCACATTGTTCTGCTGGTCGATGACCTGATGGCGTCTGCTGGTGCCTGTTGGTGTGCACTCCCACTCCTCTGCTCCTCTCTGTCTGTGTGCTCTTCTGCCAGTGTGTTCCTCTGGAAGTCCAGCTGCTTGTGTGTATACCCATTAGGGTCTTGGGTTTTATAGGCACAGAATGGGGGGCCTGGTCGGCCAGGTTGGTCTTGGAAAATGCAACATTTGGACACAAAAACAAGAGTGCTTGTCCTCACGTAGGTCCATGGGAACAGGCCCAAGGGTGGAACCCTCACCAGGGACCCCACCTTTCTCCTCCCAGCACTTCCCAGTCCGCTTTCCCATATCACTTGCATCTCCACAATGACATATTTGCCTATCTGTGCCTCTGCTCCTCAAGACATTCCATCCCATACAACAGAGATTGCAAACTGGCAGTCCACAGAAGAGTTTCATTTGGCATGCCTAGAATTTCAATGTTTTAAAAAATTATTTGTTGACATTTAAAAGTTGGGAGAGTCCTCATAGATTCTTAGAACTCTGGCTTCTCCTGAAAAGCAATTAACGACATTGGTGCAACAATAGCCTGGAGCACAGTAACCGTTCCCCACTTACACAAAGCATATGCTCTCCAGCTCACCCCAGTTTCCAGCCAGACTGCTTTCCATTCGTTTATGTTGTTTCTGTAAGCCTTTGAGTATCTGACTTCTGTCCGAGAACCCTGTTCACTGTCTTGACATTGTGAAAGACCAACCCTAGTCCGTATGAGTGTCCCTGATTTTTTTTAAAAAGGAGAACACATGTTAATTTTTCCAGTTACAGTCTTCCTGCTATGGTTCATGTTTTCTTCACTCTTCTAATTTGTGTAAAGACACAAACCTATTGATACTTTAGTTAATTTTAATGTTGGAATCAAACATTATTTGGGCTCTCACAGGGTCTACTGTTTTTTAATAGGTTCTGTAGTTGGGGTAGGGATAAGTGAAGAATATGTTCTCTATATTGAAGGAGTTAATAGCGCATTTAGGCAAAGTGAAAGGATGGTTGAAAATAGATAGTTGAGGGAGATTAATATGAATGAAGTAATAAATAGATCAGGACAAATGCTATAACCCAGCTGTGGGAATCCCACCTGCAGAGAGGTTCACTTATTTGGCATTGGCTAGCTGGTTCTGCCTGTGTTGAGAGAACAACTGAGTGCTTTCCCAACATCCTGTGCTGTTAGACCCGACTTGAAAGAAGCGAGTATCTTGTCCATATGGGAGGTGAGTCTGGTATCTTTGTCTGATATCAGACTCAGTTCTTTTAATGTCATCAAAGCAAATTTCTTAAAGGTCCTCTGCTTTTTCTGGACTCACTTATTGTTGTGTGCTGTGCTAAGCTCAAATCATAGGAAAGCTAACATTGACTTTACATTCATATTCAAAATAGAGGGTTCAAAAAATAGCATTACAGTTGCTTTTGGGTGGTCTAAATGCCTCTTCAAACTTGGAAAGCCCACCCAGCTGTTAGGAGAGGGAATTTCTTACTTCTAAATGATCAGATTTCTATTTACACATTAATAACAGAACTTCATTCAACAATACCTCTCAGAAAATGTAAACTTTTAAAATATAAGTATACACACACACACTTGCACACACACATACAGACACAAAGAGAGAGAGACAAATAGGGAAACTGTAAATGTAGAAAACATTACCTTAAAACCATTTGACATAGACATTGTCTACTCTTGTCGTAAGCAAATAGCAGTGAATCTACACTTGACCATCTTCTTGAGCTTCTCCATGAAGTGAAAGAAGCTGATCCTCTCCATTGGGTCTCACTGGCTCCCCAGCTGTTTAACATCAACAGATACTGGCATGAAGCACCACATTGACTGGACAAATCTATTATTAGTTGGGAAAAGGGGAATTGTTTCAAGTAAAATAAAATATAACCCAAATCTTTAACCCAATCCAAGCTCTATTCCATTTTTGGAAGTCTGATCTATATAGTTAACATTTTAAACTGTGCCTTTTTCAAACTCTAACCTTCTTAAAGGGTGACTTAGGACTGGCCACAAATCATATAACACAAAAGCATTTTCCCTGATGCTATTTCTAGCCTGGTTGGAAACGGAAAGCTTTAGAACTCTACCAAGACTACCTAATTTTGTTAGATTTTTAGCTCAATATTGAGGCCTGTGGGTTTGAATAAAGGTCAGAGAAGTCTGTGGTAATATCTCAAGACACACATTTTCATATAAGATAATATGAGGCAAAGAGAAAGTGGGAGTGTAAATGAATGTTTTTAAATGGCGATTCAGTATTTTATAAGTTCAAATGGTTTTAGTAGTCATCCAAATTAAAATTGCAATTGAAATGGAAACAATTTAATTTATCTTAAACATGCTAGATGGTAAGTGAAGTTACTGAACTACAATCAGTGTGGTCAATGCATAAGTACTTAGGTCCACTCTCACTGTGGTCATTGAAAGAATTCCAAAGAATGAAGATTAGGAGAGCACCACGAGACAGTAACTCATGGAAGAGAGGCTTGGGAAATTTACCTAGAAATCATTGAATTAATCCTTGAATTGTTGTAGGCTTCTACAGGAAGCAGAGAGAAGTGAAGCCAAAGTAAGAAAGACCAAGACCTAGAGACAGGACTCAACGTGATAATACTCAGACAGAGCTTTCACTGGTAAAATAAAAATGCTTTGTGTTGAGCATGGTTGCCCTTCCCTTTACAAAGTTGATTTCCTTCTAAGAACTTAAAAATAAATGAAATTTTGGTAAAGTGATTCCTACTGGAGGAACAAATGAAAGAATCTTCTTTTTTAAATTAATTAATTAATTAATTGAGACAGGGTCTCACTCTGGTTGCCCAGGTTGGAGTACGGTGCCCAATCTCAGCTCATTGCAGCCTCAACTTCCTGGACTCTGGTGATCCTCACACATCAGCCTCCTGAGTAGCTGGGACTACAGATGGGTACCACCATGCCCAGCTAATTTTTTTTTTTTTTGTAGAGATGGGGTTTTGCCATGTTGTCCAGGTTGGTCTCGAATTCCTGGACTCAAGATATCTGCCAGCCTCCACTTCCCAAAGTGTTGGGATTACAGGCGTGAGCCACTGGGCCTGGCCAAAAGGATCTTTTATGGTTATTTTACAGAGATTCCTTCATAACACAGGTAATCAATTGCTAATTTGGTTATTTTGTAAGTTTGGAATTTTTTATGATGAAATTTTTTTTAAAGAGGGCACAACTGTTGTTTATGTATCCAAGTGAGACACTTGAAGGGCAAAGGTTATGTCTTGGTTAATTTATTATTGTTTATTATTGTTAATTTATTGTTGTTTTGAAGATATTTCTACTCTATAAAACTCAGTAAAGAGCTGCTCGCCATTCATTTGGCATCATAGCTATTGTAAAAATAAGTTTATCTTGGATTTTTAAGACTTTCCTTTGTGAAATATGGCCTCAAGATAAGAGGACATGCACTTAGATTAGTCTTCCCTCTAATCACCAAGTCACAGGGAGAAGGGCAGTGCAAGGAGGATATTCTTTGACCTGAATAGAGAACATTAAAGGGCAGGGAGGAGCTGGCAAGGCATTGATATGATTAACAAACATGTTTTAAAAACTTGTTGTGATCGACAAATTCTGCCTTTCTAGGAGACGTGTGAAACCCACTGCTCTAAGCATTTCCTTTGGAATTGCACCACAGGGCTTTTTATTTGCCTTCAGCCACAGCTATTGACTCAAGAAGATGGTGGGAACTGTTGTCTTTCCTGTTGCAAAGCTCATTTGGCTGCTGAGCCAGAGCCATCCTTCAGGACTGGACACCTGAAGATGGGTGTAGGGAAAAGGAAACTGGAGAGTGGAGACAGGAAGGCATTTGATATGTCAGTTTCCCCGAGGCCAGACACTTTAGGATTAAGGAGCAGGTCCCAATTTATTTCCCCCAAAACTATGCCATGGCCACCTCATCCATCCCAAATAAAGTCCAGTGGGTGCTTCCACGTGAGTGACTCAAACCACTTGTTTGGTTCAACTAACCCTCCATTGTCTAACAGGCAGAGTAGCAGGGAGAAATCACAGGAGAGAAGAGGAGGATGGAGATCCTTTATTCAGAAGTATTTATTTTTCTTATTCAGCTTTCTTGTTTGTAATGCACTGACAGTATTATTAATGACAAATGATATTGGAAGAGTAAATAAAAATATTGTTTGCCCTGGGTCGCTTGAGCTCAGGAGTTTCAGACCAGCCCAGACAACATGGTGAAGCCCCATCTCTACCAAAAATACAAAAATATTACCAGGTTTGGTGGTGTGCACCTGTAGCCCCAGCTACTCAGGAGGCTGATATGGAAGTATCACTTGAGCCCGGGAGGTGGAGGTTGCACTGAGCCAAGATTGCGCTCCTGTACTCCCGTATGGGTGACAGAGTGAGACCCTTTCTCAAAAAATTAAAAAAAAAAAAATGTTTTCCCAAAATCCCACAGAGGCTCTGGTCCACAGACAAGACATAATATACTGGTGTGAATCTGGACTTCACTCATGGTGCCAGTGTTAATCCCAGGCTATAGTGGGCAGGGGCAGCTCTAGAGGATGGTGGAAAGGCATGATCACTTTCAAATGCACCAATTCCAACAGCCACATGATGATCCTATGTCCACCTTGGCCATTCTTACTGTATCTACTGTGCTAGTTATTAAGCTATTACCTCTCAGCTTTAAACCCATCCTTCTATACTCCATGCTGGGATTCAGGAAACTACATTTTTCCTTTGTCAACTGGTTCTCTGTTAGATTCTACCAATAAAGAGTAATAAAGGAAGGCTGAAAGGCAGAAAGGGGAAGCATGGTGGAGCACTTGGTTCCCATCTCTAGCTTGTACTTGCACTCCCAGAACCAGTCTCAGTTTCAATGTGGTTTCATATTGCTATGGTTTCAATGTGTCCCCCAAAGTTCACATGGGCTGGAAATTTGATTCTTGATGCAGTCGTGTTGAGAGGTGGGATCTTTAAGGGGTGATTAGGCCATGAGGGCTGTGCTCTCATAAATTAATTAATGTCATTATTGCCAGAATGGGTTAGTTATTGTGGGAATGAGTTCCTGACAAAAGGATGACTTTGGCCCACTTCCTTTCTGGCAAATGTGCTCTCTTGCCCTTTCGCCTCCTGCCATGGGATGACATAGCAAGACGGCTCTTGCCAGATGTGAGACCCTAAACCTTGGACTTCCCAGCCTTCATAACTATAAGAAATAAATATGTTTTCTTTATAAATGTACCCAGTCTGTGGTATTCTATTATAGCAACACAAAACAGACTAAGATAGTCTCCCACCACTCCCATCAGAGACATCAGCACCAGCCCAGTGGTGTTCCTTCTCAGAGGTATGAGTCCTAGCTCCATGTGGTTAGCCCTTCAAGTTTCTAGGTTATGATGACACCAACATCTTCCCTGAGTTTTTCTAACCTTAGAGGTGGTGGATAATTTTCACACCTAATATTGCTGCATTATTTTTGACTCTTTTATTCTCAAGCACCTATTCTCTATTTCGTCACATTTTACTATAAAGTTTAGAGCACTATACACATGGTGCTGCAAATTGCATTTTTCATGTCACAGTACATCTTATAGAGATGTGTGCAGAGAGTTCTTCACAATTTTTTATATTAACTGATAGTATTCCTTTAGGCTGAAGTACCATAATTTATTTAACTAGTCCCCTATTGGTGGACATTGGACTTACTTCAATATTTTTCCAATTGAGAAAAAATGTCTTAATGAATGACATAGCAGGATTCAGAATTATATACACCATACACCATTTTGCATATGTGCAAATGTCTCAGTTCATTTTGTGTGCTGTAACAGAATACCCAAGACTAGGTAATTAATAAAGAACAGGAATTATTTCTCACAGTTCTGAAGGCAGGGAAGTACAAGGTCAAGGCACCAGCATCTGGAGAGGACCTTCTTTCCACGTCCTCAAATGGTAGAAGGCAGAGGGCAAGAGAGAAATAACTCCCTCTGCCAAACACCTTTATAAGGGCACCTAATTCCATTCACAGGGGTGGCACCTTCATGGCCTGGTCACCTCTTAAAGGCGTTATCTCTTAACACTATCACATTGGCAACACCGAACTTTTGGAGGGGATTCATTAAAATCATAGCAGCAAGTTTATCTGTCGGACAAATTTTCCAAAGTGACTTTGCCTGGATCTAACAGTATAAAAAAAATTGCCCCCCATAGTGACTATACCAATTTACCCTCATACTAACAATGTATGAGAGTGTTTGCTTCCCTCAGCTTCATGGAAAAAGTGTTATAAACCACTTACTGGAGTCAATAAAATGAGTCTTTCATTGAGGATCTGAAGTCATGTCCTTGGTAATTAAAAGGCGCTCTCTCTCTTTTATAGACCTTAAAAATCCAGAGCACTACTTGGCTGATCCATACATGCTTCTTTTTTCAGGTAGACAGTTCAAGGTTCCTTAAGAGGACACCATAATTTTTCCTAGGCCTGTCTTCTTTGCTATCTCAGCACAAAATGAAACCTGGAGTGAGGAAGCCTAGGAATCAAAATTCTAGCTTTGCAGTCAAAAGCCTGAGGGTGTTGCTAGATGTCAGTTTGACTTCCCTGTTGTCCTTACTTTTAGATTCCATTCCAATGTTATCCTTTAATAGTTTTATTTCAGGGAATTTGATTTTATTTCCCAGGCAGTGGAAGTTTGCAGAAAGGTTTCATCAGGGGAATGAATAGGGAAAATGGACTGATGGTGGAGGGGATTAAGTCCAGGGGGTGGAAGTCCAGGTGATTCATGATGGAAGACCCATGACGGCAGTGTGGCAGCAATGGTGGTGGGTGGCACAGAGACTCAAGATATGGAGAGATGAAGCCCAGATGATAGGAGGGAAGGAAGTAGGAGATCTGAAGAGGAAAAGAGAAGTTGTAGATGAATCTAAGATTTTTAGCTTGATCTACTTGATAAATTAGGAATAAGAAAAAAAAAGGGAAGGGGGAGGCAGAAGAAAAGTATTAAATTTATATTTAATTTTTTTGGCTACTCTTTCTCTATTTTTTTTTTGTTTCTGTTTTTGTTTTTTGCCTATCTTCATTTTCCCTTCATATTCTCTACTTTTTTGTTATGAAAATTTTAAAACATGCAAGAATGTTGAAAGAAAGTACATTCAACATTCCCACACTTACCCCCTAAATTAAAAATTATTAATGCTTTGCTGTATTTGAGTTATACAGTTATACACACATGCAGATGTTTATTTTTGCAGAACGTTTGAAAGTAAGTTGCAGGTAACACAAAAGTTCATCCCTAAATGCTTCAGCGTGCATCTCCGAAAGATAAGGAAATCCTCCTCCAAAAACACAATACCATAAACACATTTAAGAAAATTCACATTATTTCTCTAATATTAGCTAATTTAAAGCTTGTGTTCAAATTTTCTACATTATACCCAAAATATATTTTATAGCTAGTTGTTTCAAAACAAGATTCAATCAAATTTTATGCATTGCATTTGACTGTTATCTCTTTTAGTTCTTTTATCTCAGAATAGTCTCCATTTTAAAAAATGATATTGACTCTTATTGTCTTTTTGAAGAGACCAGGCCAATTGACCTATAGAGGTTGCACAATCTGGATTTGCCTTTAACTTCTTACTCTATTGCTTGTGTTTTATACAAACAGTAAGTTAGGTCTAAAAGACTTGATTACATTCAGGTTATACATTATTGGCAAGAATAACTTACAGGTATTGCCACATACTTTCTATTTATCCCCTCAGCAGGTATTGAATGGCAGATTGCCCACAATTAGTGATAGCACATTTGATCACTTGGTTAAGGTAGTGGCCATCACTTATTTTCATTTTGAAGATACATTTTCCTTTTTGCAATTATCAAGTTGTTTGTGGGGTGGTATTTTGACACCTTGCAAATATTCTCTCTCTCCTTATAACTTATATATTGGAACACTGACCTATGGAACACCAGGCAAAATTGTCCAACAAGCAACTGGTAGACCTTAGGGAGTTGAGTTTCAGCAATAGGACTTGAAGTCACTGGTATCTGGATGATGGTTAAAGCCAGTGAAGAGGGTGGGCCATCTAGAAAGAGTATATAGAGAAGAGAAGAGAACTGGGGATGGGCAGAGGAAGCAAGCAGAGCCAGTAGAAGAGACCTAGGGGAAAATAATCCTGAACAAGAATAGGAACATGTAGGACCGGGACATGAAAGTTTCAAGTAGGGGTAGGAAGAGGAAACAATATTCAACCCTGCAGAGAGTCTTATAAGATGAAGTCAGAAGGACGTCATGGAGGAGGGAAACCATCAGAAGATTCTTAGTAGAATGGTGAGGACAGAATCTGCTTGGCAATGACGGCAGGCTGACTGTAGGGGCAAAGAGAGGAAGAAGAGCATCTTCAGAAATAGGGTAATGTGGTTATGAAAAAGATTTTATTTTGCTTGCTTGTTCATTTGAGGGATGCAGTGTATTTGATCCTATTTGAGGACAAATGGAAAAGAACCAGTGGAGAGGGAGAGGACTAAGACTGTAAGAGGATGATTTATAGATCATGGTGTTGGAGGAGAGGGCAAGGGAATGTGAATAAGGACACAGGGGTTTCACCTTGCGAAAGGATTGTCCCTTTCATGATAGAGCAACCTCAGTAAGAATGAGGTTTGACAAGGATGATTATGTTGGAGGAAAGTTGGAGGAATTCTCACCTGATGTCCTTGATTTCTTCAGTGAGGTAGGAGATTATCTCATGTAAGCAGGTGTGGGGAATCAGAGTCTTGAATCCCAAACCTTGAAGAGAATAGAGAGTTTTGGACAGCTGTTGAGAAGCCAATGCATGCCCATGTGATAGCAAGGAAAGGAATATGAAGAGCTCACCAAAACTATGAATGAAGGGTCTGTTCCTTACACATCTGTAGCTCATTAAGTAGATCATAGCTTCCTAAAGGGTCCTCATTTGTTTTCCATTTGCCTCTGCTATTGGTTTAAAATATGGTGTCAGTCAGTGCCTGGCCCTCCGCATTCCCACCCTGTCTGACAACCAACCATTCCTCAGATGGGCCGCCCTCCTGCCCCTCATCCAAGCCCAGCGAGATGCTTGAGAAGTCACACTCACAGAGACTCACAGAGACCCACTGTGGCATGTCAGAACCCACAGAAAATGTTCCTCCTGTGCATTATTTATGACTTTCCTGCATTTATATAATATCCAGCTTCCTGAAAGTAATTTGTTTTGGATTGTGTAGTGCTGGGCAGTACATCAAAGGTATGCTAAACAGTGGTAATAAAACATTGAGGTTTATGGTCACTGAGGTATTAAATATCACTCATAAATCACAGGGTGAGTATTTTAAATGAGCTATGGCTCAGAGAACAGTAGGCGCCCCATCTCTACACATATTAATTGCTACTGCCTGGCTTATTAATTATCAATAGTTTCAAAGGCTTTGTTTTTGTCATTTTCTGAAGGAACCATTCTATGCCCTTTCTGTGGTTCTGTGAGTGTTCATGTGAATGATGTGTTGTGTGCATAAGCTGGCATTAGGCATAACAAAAATGTGAGGATCCTTTAGAATATTGTAGTGTCTGATAGCCTTGCATTTAAAAATCAAATATTACCCCTGTTTTATCCACTGGCACTCTGGTTGCTTTTTCCTAACAAGGCACCCTGCTTACTGCTTTGGACTTCAAGTGGCAAAGTCAGGAGGAGAGTACAGATCCGTTTCATTTCAGTTCTGATCAACTTTTGGTTGTAAGGCTGTATCCCATTGATTCCCACCTTTTTCTGCCAAATTGCCCTGTTGACCTTTGATTAAATTTTACAGGCTCTTTTTCAGTTTGAAAACTCCAATATCCTTTTTTTCTATACCTGCCTTTAGCATTGTTTTATCATCATCATATCTGAGTTCCTACTTTCTCTCCTCCACAAGTCTCTGCATATTTCTTCTCAGGTGAGTTATTCTTGGGTTTAATTATCCAATGTAGAAGTTACCCAGGAGTCCCAGAGGACACCCAAGCCCCATACTTGGAAAGGAGCTGGTGTTTTAGTAAAGTTGAATGGCTTACAATGCATCCCTTGGAAACTTCATTTAAAACAGACATTCCAGACACATAAAGTCAACCCGAAGGTATGGAGCCTTGAGGCATTCTCCCCAGCTTTGTGTATTGGGGGACCAGAGCTATAACAGGCAGTTGAGAGGTTTAAGAAGTAGGTGGCTGAGTGTGTAAATCAGATGAGATGCTTGTTGTCAGATGGCCTTGACCTTGCTGTCAACACACATTTTTTTTGCTGGAGTTACGTCTGTGGGGCTACCTTTGTCTGGCAAAGCCATTCTATACATTTTTAGTTTGATTTCAATCAGATGAGTATACGAACCTCAGAGAGGAAAGATGGGTGGATTTGGACAATTTCTTAGTCCTACAGGTTAGAACTAGTCTGTCCAATATAGTTATGCATGTGGCTAGTGGAACTTAAAATGTGGCGAGTAAGACTGGAAAACTGAATTTGTAATTTTATTTAATTTTAATTAACTTAAAAGTTTAAAACAAACTAATACCTCAGTTATTAGGAAACTTCTAAGGATGTTTGAAATAAGTTGAGTATGTAAATCTGCATTTGCAACTGTAAATTGTATGAGATCTAAATACAGATCAAGTAATTCTAGCAAAAATTTAACAGCCAAATAAAGATGCACTCTACATGTAAGATGCACATCAAATTTTAATGATTTAGTACAAAAAAGATTTTAAATATCTCAATTTCGATGAATTACATATTGAATATTTTTAATATATTTAGTTAATATCTGTTATTACCTATTAATTTCATCTGTTCATTAAAAAAATGTGGTTAATAGAAAAATTTAAATTACATATGTGGCTCACATTCTGTTTCAATTGGACAGCTCTGTGTTACTATAAAACAAATTCTTGGAGCGGTGTGGGACTTGGGCCCATTTCTACTGAATTCTATGTAAATTTCTACTGTAGCAAGTGTTTGGCACCAGTGAGGCAAAAGTTTCAAGAAAGTGCTGAAATACTAACTTGAGAGAAACTGCCAAGACTAGAAATTCAGCCTCTACATGCAGATTAAGAGTTTGAATTTTTCTCTGATTACCACTAGTTGCCTTCTTTTGAGTATTTTAAAACTTCATACAGGTAACATTTTTACTGTATGCTTCCATAGGACCTTTTTTTTTTTGTCCTGAACATTATGCTTTTCTGAGAGTTATCCACAATGATCCAGAGTGGTATCTGTAGCTCTAGTGAATTCAGCTTCACTGCTGTATAGTGTGTAGTATTTCATTACATGAACACACCATAGTTTATTCACTGGCCTCCTTTTGATGAACATTTAGATTGTGTCCATCACTTAGATTGTTTCTCCCCATTACAGACAAATGGTGCTAGGAAAGTCCATATGCACATGTGCAAGAGTTTCTGTAGAGTGTAAGTCCAGAAGCGAAATGTTGACCTTTAGTGGATACATATCTTCGACTCTACTAGACAGCGTTAAATTGCCTCCAGGAGTTGTATTAACGTGCATTCTAACAGTGTCGCTTTACTTTTCTCTCCACATGTGATAATCTCTAAATAAAAATCTTTGGCAACCTAAGTGTGAAATGGTGTGACTTTACTGTTTAATTTGCATTTCTTTGGGCATCTTTTTTATATTTATTGGCCATTTAGGTTTATTTTGTGACATTCCTGTTCATAACTATTGCCATTTTTTCTATTGGGTAACTGGCTTTTTCTTCTGAAGAACTCTTCCACCGGTCATCTGGAAACGGATAGGTAGGTAATAATGCTGGGCTGCACAAGAGCTCAGCATTGCTCCCTTTTCAGGATTTGTGTTTTCTTTTGTCTAAAAGTTTGTCTTTTATGTTTGTCATCTGAGATCAGAAAAGGACCCCTGTCTTTCCAATTCCCTGGCAACTTCTGCATTTTTTGATAACTATAAGGAATGGAGTGAGAAGAGTCAGGCAGGATGTTAAAGCCATGAGCTATGAGTAGCAGAAGAAGGGAAGAAACAAAGCAATCTTGATGTCTTCACCATGGTCAGTGGCCATTGTTATGTGTTCTTCCTATGTTAAGAATAAAAACTGCTGTTCACAGCTGGTGGGCACAGTGGCCCATGCCTGTAATCTCAGCACTTTGGGAGGCCAAGGCAGGTGGATCATACCTGAGGTCAGGAATTCGAGACTAGCCTGGCCAACATGGTGAAACCACATCCCTACTAAAAATACAAAAATTAGCCGGGCATGGTAGTGGGCGCCTGTAATCCCAGCTACTTGGGAGGCTGAGGCAGAAGAATCTCTTCAACCCAGGAGGCAGAGCAACGTTGTAGTGAGCCGAGATTACACCACTGCACTTCAGCCTGGGCAACAGAGTGAGGCTCTGTCTCAAAAACAACCACCACCACCACCACCAAAACTGCTGTTCACAGGACTACCACAAAACTACTACAAAAACTACCACATTTAGCATATGCAAATATTAAGACGGTTCTACTGAGAATGTATTTAAATGAAATAATTTGAAGTTTCCAAAATTACCTAGTTTAAAAGTAGTAATAAAAACTAGTTTGAAGACAGCAAAAATGCTTTAAAAGGCATCTTTTGAATCTATTGCTAAATATCAATTTGAACTCTTAAGACTGCAGTTTTTAAGCTGACAATGAGATCTCTTATTTCAGCTGACACAAAGATCTCTTGGTAATTCTAGCTTATGTCTTCAGAGATACTTGGGAAGCAGCCTGTGAAAGCCTTTCTGTGGCCTGTAACAGCTTTTGTTACTTGGGACACTTAGTATCATAAGTATAGATATGGTAATTAAATGTTAATAATGATACCTGGTATTTATATAGCACCTTTCATCCAAGGACCTCAAAGAACCAAGCAAACATTAACTTGTTAATTCTCATAAGAGCCATGAGGCAAGAGTTTTTATATCCATTTTACTGATGAAGAAACTGAGGCACAGAGAACTTAAGTAACTTAACTTACTCAATGTCATATAGGACATTAAAATTTTACTGAGAACAGGTTCAGTACTGATATTATCTGTTCAAAATTGTCTGAAAAATTATATTCATTTTTAAAGATTTGTGGGATTTTTTTCCTCCCCTCCTCTGCTTTCACCTAGTGAACTGTGTTAAATAAACAAGTATGAAAAGGGGTTATGCTTAATAGTAAATTTCCAGAGGACAGAACAATGGCATATAATTTTGAAGACATATTTATTGAACAAAAGAATAAATACATGTGGCAGAAGAGGGCAAAAAGATTATATAAACTGTATCTGGTTTCTGATTTAAGAAAGGAAAAAGAAAACCTAAAATCATTCCCTAAAAGAAGTTGCCTGCCATTTGTTTAAAATTAACTAAGAAAACTCTGCCATCCAAGCTATCAATAAGCTCCACTATAATAAGAAGAACCAGATCTTTTTGTTTCTGCTTGACTAGTCCCAGGGACCTTCATTAGTCTACTTGCGGCCTATTCTATGAAGCTCTAAATTTCTTTTTATATTAAACTCACATCTGACCTCACTGGTCTTAGTTCTGGCTTCTGGCGTGATACAGGACAAGGCCAAGCTCTCTCCAGTATTACAGATCTTCACAGCTTTGGACCCAGATCTTTCTTCGCCCTTATGCCTTTTCCCTGGAACAACCAGAGTTTCTGCAACTGTAACTCTTATGTTGCTGTTTCTGGGTACACCCCATCATGTTCACCCGTATCTAACACACTGCAGTTGATCAAGGTCTCTCTTTAAAATGTAGTACCCAGCATTAAACATAATATTCCAGATGTGGTTTGAGATTGGAGAACAGCTGCTCCCACTAACCACACCAGAGTTCTTCCTTTATTTCAAAACTGTGGTTTAATCTTCCTGCAGACTTCTTCAGGCAACAAAACAAAACAAAAAGAGCAAAAACAACCCAATTTACATTGTCATTTCTTAAAGATTTATTTTTCATTATCTGAATAATTTCTATTTCCTAATTCTCTCTTTCTAATGCATTCTAAATTTCATAGAAGTGAACATCATGATCAAATAACATTTTAAAGCTGATGTAAAATGATGAGCCTCAATTCAAATACATCTCTTTTTCTTTTTTGTTTTTTGAGACAGAGTCTTGCTGTGTCTCCCAGGCTGGAGTTCAGTGGCACTATCTCCGCTCACTGCAACCTCCACCTCCAGGGTTCAAGTGATCCTCCTGCCACAGCCTCCTAAGAAGCTGGGACTACAGGCGCCCACCACCGCGCCCGGCTAATTTTTTGTATTTTTAGTAGAGACGGGGTTTCACCGTGGTCTCGATCTCCTGACCTTGTGATCCGCTCGCCTCGGCGTCCCAAAGTACTGGGATTACAGGCGTGAGCCACCGTGCCTGGTGAATAACGAACATTAAAAACTTATCACTGAACTTGGCCTAGAGAAAACAATTAACAAATATAAGCTATTTTTATTGTGGAAATTTTTAGCACATACAGAAAGACAAAATAAAAGTTATCTGTAATCTCCAGCTTAATCCAGAAATAACTACTATTGGTATTTAAAATATATTCTTTTTCGTACATTGTAACTACCTCTGAGTAAAAGGGGTATTTGCAGAGCAAAGAAGATTGTGAAAACAGTGAAATTTCTGATGTATCATGAAAAGCACTAAAACAACAATATCAATAGTTTAATAGACTTAGCCTAGGACTACAAGAAATATGCATATACACGTTTTAGGTCGTTATCATTAGAATTTGCCTGAGAATAGTACATAATGGATCAGATGCAGCATTCCATCTTTCACAAAAGTAAATCAGAAATGGACATCACTGATGCAGGGACATGGTGAAAGAAAGCCTCTTGGATAACCCGCTGTGTCCAGGACAGGTATATGTAGATGCCAAGATGAAAGAGCATCAGGGAAAGTGTGGTTTTCAGAACCTTCTGTGATTTAACATGAGCAAATTAGAGATTTATCGAGTTTGGCAAAAATACCAAAGTAGTACTTTGAAACTAGGAATCTCATCAGGCAATTTATATTCCAGCAGTAGTTTATTAAAATTTACTTACTCAGTGATTTACAGGATTCATCTAACTGTAATCAATGTGAACCTGCATTAAGTAAGTTTGTTTGTTTCACTAGGAGCTGTCACATTTTCTTCCTACAATGTGGCCTCTACCCTGGGAAAAAGGAACTATGGTTTCCAACGCAATTTTATTTTTGGCTTCTCTGTTGTGCCTGACATGTGTGAGAGTATTATTAGACATAGAAAGACACTTGTTCACCAGGATGTGCATGGAGCCTCCAGTTTTATTTCACAATCCCTTCTTTACATAGCCTCCTGCAACTGCTAATAATATCCAGCTATTACCCAGCAGGGCTGGACTTTGGTCGAAGTGGGCAGACACCGAAGTTCAGCACAATACCCTGAGGCACCCTTTACCATCCCTTTCCCAAACCCCTGAGCCACACTATTCCTGTGTAATAAAACTTCTAAACCAGGCACTGAAGCCAAGGCAGGGGCACTGGCTTCACTGACTCTAGCCAAGCCCTTGCCCTCCTCAGCCACAGGTTGGGCCAACTGTGTGAAGGTGGAGCACCTGCCAGACAGTCCTGGAAGCTGCAGAGACTCTACTGGGTAGTAGGTGGGGAGGGGAGCAGGAGCTTCAGACACCACCATGTTTTATGGCACCATGATATCAGCACAGAGGCAGATGGCCATGGAGTCTGTTTGAAGAGAAGCCTCTGACAACGTCGGAGAGGGTGCATGCTGCGTGAGTCACACCAGCAGGTGTGTGATTATCGAGGTGATGTAGGGGGCCTGGAATGTGACTTAAAAGGCCATCATGAGACATTATTCATAAACATATTAACTGCTTCAAGTAACATGGCACTAAAAGGTGAGGGCAGCCCAATTCAGATGAAATCTCTGCTCTCTGAATGATCAAATACAAGTGATAAGTAAGCAGAATCAAGTGAAGTGGGGGCACCACCTCTCTCTGGAAGAAGCCACACATTCCTCACTCTCTGTACTTCTCTCCTTCCTCATTTCCCCAACATAATCCCTGTGACTATTATAAACAGCCTTCCTATATTTGATATCCATTTAGTGTTCAATATGATCTTTTCTTTTCCTGCCACCCTAACCTAAGATGTAAAGCTTTCCTTTTTCGTGAACTATCGTTTGACTTCAGACTAGAGGACAAGGGGTCTAGCATTGCCCCCTATTTGTTCCTGCCTTTCAGGATGTAAAAGGATGTGTTTACAATCCGTTCTGCAGATGTGGAGACCTTCTCCAGCCTGCGCAGTAATCAACAGCAGTTGTTTTCAGCTTTATGACACTGACTGCAATCCCAAGAGAGGGGTGTGCAGTGACTGTCTTCAAGGATGGTGTCCATTCACCACTACAGCTGATGATGCCTGAACCTTGATCTTTGGCCTAGACCAGGCTCTTCTGCACTCTGCAGGCCTGTTTCTATCTGCCAACCCAACAGCCTTACCAGAGTGCTCCTCAGGTACCTCAAAGAACATTTTATTATCATCACAATCACTTCAGCAAAGACAGACTCAGGAGGTTACCCTGACCAATGGTTATGAGTAGGATGATTACCCATTCCAATTCATCACATTATGTACATTTCACCTGCTGTTTTCCTGCCTATGGAGTCGGGATAATTTACAGCTTGAAACCTGCTTTACCTTATTCCTACTTGACTGTTTTTCCTTTTACCAGTGCTAACATCTTCAATAATAATCATCATCAACTACATTTGCCCATACTTCTTACTTTTCTAAGTGTTTTTAGATATTGCATATTATCCAGCTATTATTATTTCATAACTTTATAGTTGATCTATTTGGAGCAAATGCAGCACACTATTAAAGAGTATCAAATACCTTTTAAGATTATAGTTTGCTGTCTCCATATAAGACATTAGGTGTTGTCTCCATGCGTTAGTTCAAACTTCAGCTAATACCTGATTTGAGAGAAAATTTTTTCCAAACATATTCTTTACTTAACTAATGACTTTTTTGTCCTGATTAGGAGAAAGGAGGAAGAAACTAACATTTATTAAGGTGTAATGCTTGGAAGTTACTTTTTCATATCTAATCTAATTGAGTCCTCCATTGATCCTAACAGATAGCTCTTATGTCCGTATTATAGATGAGAACATGGCGATATCGCCCAAGGTCACAGAATTAATATGTGAGAGATCCAGAATTTAAACTCAGTTCTGTTTGTCTCAAAATATTCCAATAACAAGCCTGAATTTCTGGTATACCATGTGAGACATCTGAGATCTCCAAGCCAGAGGTATTCAGCATTTCAACTTATTTGAAAAACATCAAATAAATGATATATAACCAAGTCATGAAGACAGATTCCATAGGTTAGAACTAATCTTGTAACAATTTGTAAGCTTACTTATTTACTAGGGACATTTGACTTTCAATTCTCTCACAAAGGATAACTTAGAAGCAAATCTGAAATTACTGAAGTAATGACAGGGTTAATAGAGTGTGTTTTTTTATTATTACATAATTTAAATACTTCAGCTTATGTCCTCTATGTGATTAACCTACACTGATTGATTGATTGATTGATTGAGACAGGGTCTCACTCTGTCACCCAGGCGTGATCTTGGCTCACTGCAGCCTCAACCTCGCATGCTCAAATGATCCTTCTGCCCCGCCTCCCTAGTAACTGGGACTATAGGTGTGCACTACTCTGCCCATCTTCTTCTTTTTTTTTTCTTTTAAATTAAGTAAAGACAAGGTCTTTGTATGTTGCCCAGGCTGGTCTTGAACTCCTGACCCCAAGCAATCCTGCCTCGGTCTCCCAGAGTGCTAGGCGTGAGCCACAGAGTCCAGCCCATATTTCTATTCTGTTTTTGAATTCAAGTTCCTGAAAGTTTTATTAGCTAATTAATTTCCACTGCCAGACAATAGCAATCTGTCTGCAGATGAGGTAAGTGGACAAATGTCCGGTAGACACGAATTGCCATATTGTCTCCTTTATCCTGTGACACACTGGAAATGGACAGAAACTCAAATCTACCCAGTATGCGTTTCAGATGAAAAATTGAGCCAGAAGTTAAATTCAAGCTGTAAAGGATCACTGCAAACAGTCCTTGACCCATATCTATGTGATATCTGTGGTTTATAATCTCAGGAGGATCATTAGAACTTTCTGTACCTCAGTTTCCACATGTAAAGGGTAGAGCTAGATAACTACTACACATCCTTATATTTCAAACTTCCATGATTCTATAATTCACAGCAAGGTCAGAGTAAGTTCCACTCTTGTTGCTCTGTATAACCTCTGTTTAGGACTGCCCAACCCCTTCCTTCTTCTGTTGGTAACAGCACCTGCCCCCACTCTTGTTTTGGCAAACTGCTCTTCTTTCCCCACCACCCTAACAACCACTATGCACATGTCATTCTGGTAAGGCAGCCACTCTGACTATTCCATTTACTTGACCACAGGGACAAGCCAGTGGTGAACATGTAGCCCAAGTAGGGCTGGATCTGGGGTTTTTCATCCAGAAGGTGGCAGGGATGTTTATCTTCTTCCTTTGGAACTCTAGCCATAAGGATGAGTCCTCATGATACCCAAAATGAGCAAGAGCTGTTAAGCAGGAAGCCTGGCCTGAGGCAGAGGCCAAGATGAGAGGAGGGAAGGAGCAGATGGATTCCTGACGGTGTTCACATTCCTGGATCCGGATGATGCTGAAGTGAGCTCTGTGGTTGCCTTTCTGTGATGTGAGTAAAACACCTCTTTGCTTAAGTCCTTTTTGTTTGGAGTCTCTGTCACAACCGAAAGTTGTTGTAACCGATATAGTTGTCCTAACCAATATAATTCTCCACCTTCCTCTAAACTGCTAATATTCTGTATTTCAATTCAGTCAATTTAACAAAAAAATAGTTTTTATGATTCCAGCAGTTTAAAAAGTCACCAGATCCTCAGGCCTTTTGCTTTTGAGGTAGTACAATCAAACAATAGACTTACATCAGTGCTATAAAACATGGTGATTTCAACTTCCGAGAACTGAGTTTTAAGAGATGGATACGTTAAATCATGAACCAAATACACTTCTTCTTCTACAAGAGTGTCTCAGACCTTCTTCAGTGTCTTGATTTTCCAAAAGACAAATTAAGCAAGAAGAAAATATCAGATGAGTTACTAAGTGTATAGAACTTCTAGAGTGAAATCCAGGGATTGGGCATGTCCTCTGTCATGTAGGATTTGACACTAGGATCTACTACTAGTGGTGATAGACCCTTTTACTGGTGTCATTTGCAAGCGAGCAGGAAGAGGAGGGAGCAACAGTGGTTGACAGCTCTGGAAGCCTTGATCTGGCGTCATGGAGATTTTCTGGCCAACCCTGGAGAGATTCCTGAGCAGCGCATTCTGAGTGAAGGCACAGATACAGCCCAGAGCTCCCTATTGTGGGGAAACTCGGGGTGCATGTTTTGGGGGAGTAGTTCAGCAAGTAGAGAAAACATATAGATTGGGACATTTTGTTTAATGGCAAGGGAAGAAAATCCCATGCAAAAACTTCAATCTACGGCTGAAAATGTAGGCTGGGAAGAGAGGTCTTTCTGTCTCACTAGTAAGAACAACTCTAGAAAACCCAAAGGAAACCGCCAAGCCCGTGTTTGGTGCATGGCAGAACTTATGAAAGACACAAAAGCCAGTGAGTGGCTGAAGGCACTGACCAACTCCTCAGATGGGGAGAGATGGCTCCTGGGAAAGAAAACCAACTACAGCTGCTCTCCACCACAGACATGCAAAGATAAACAAGATTGTTTTCCATTTTAAGTGCAACTTATTTGCTTTAAATATAGGTACACCTGAATCCAAACTGCAAGATGACACGTATAAATCCCATTCCTTCTTCTCTTACCATTTCCACAGTAAGAACAGTTTGTAGCCTCATAGTTGGGATTTGATTTACACAAATATAATTATCACTGCGGCACACTAGTATTTTGAGAATGAAAGCTTTAATGCTGCCATACAAAGGACTGCGTGGTAAGTTATTCTAAGCACCACAATTTTGGTCACTGTAAATTCAACTCTGACAGGTTTATAGGATTGAGCACTCCATATAAATTATTTGTACCTCATTCTTTTCATATAAATTATTTGTACCTCATTCTTTTCCGCATTGCCTCAAGCATTTGGACACTTTTCTAAAGTCATATTTTGTTGCCAAATGGTACCACTGAAATGATCTGGCCTAACCTTGTTTTTTGAAGACCAAGATACAAAGTCTCAAACAGATGACATGACTTGCTCAGGGTCATACAGGCCTTTTTTTTTTTTTTTTTTTTTTTTTTTTTTTTGAGATGGAGTCTCACTCTGTCACCTAGGCTGGAGTGCAGTGGTGTGATCTCAGCTCACTGTAACCTCCACCTCCTGGGTTCAAGTGATTCTCCTGCCTCAGCCTCCTGAATAGCTGGGACTGCAGCTGTGCGCCACCACGCTTGCTAATTTTTATATTTTTAGTAGCAATGGGGTTTCACTATGTTGGCCAGGCTGGTCTTGAACTCCTGACCTCAGGTGATTCACCTGCCTCAGCCTCCCAGCAATCAGGCTATTAATGGCAGAGCCAGTGCTAGAAGCTATGTCTCTAAAATGTCAGCTTCTGACTCAAACTCCTGCTCCATGAGCTCCAATGCAGAAAATGGTCACTGTGAGAGGGGTTTTCAAGAGGAGGTGAAAAGGACAAGCACACCAACCCAAATTGACCAGAACAGATTTGAGTGAGCAGGTCAAAATTGTGGCAAGAAAAAAACAAATAATTATTTGAGTGAAAATTACCAGGGATTCAATGAAATATTGAAAAGTTAAGTTATTAAAATTACCTTTAAGGCTTTGATGATAACCAGCATTTGCCTAATACCTTTCATCTGTAAGTTTTCAAAATATTGTAAAATTAGTATGATTAACTCAGTTTTACAGATGGGAAAACTGAGGGACTGGGTGGAATAAAAACTTGCCCAAGTTTCTATAGAGAAGGAAGAATGGAACCTAGCTTACGATCTTGCTGTAAATCACAGAACCATGGTGGTCTGAAATGAAAGGGTCTTGATGACTATCTGGTTCTACCCTCTGAGTGTAGAAACTGCGGTGCGGAAAGGTCTAATGACTGATCCAAGGTCACAAAGCTAGTCAGTAAGTGAGCTGCAATAACATTCATGCTCCCTGAATCCCACTACTGGGTTTTCTTCCCTTGTTCATATGGCCTGAATATACAGTCATCCCTTGGTATTGGTGGGGGATTGGTTCCAGGACCTCCTGCCAATACTCAAAACTGCAGATGCTCAAGTCCCTCATAGAAAATGGCACAGTATTTGCATATAACCTACATACCTCCTCCTAGAGGTATGTAAATCATCTCTAGATTACTTATAATACCTAATACGATACAAACGTTCTATAAATAGTTGTTACACTGTATTTTTTTTTAACTTCTGTTGCTTTTTATTGGTGTATTGTTAATTTTTATTGCTTTTGTTCCCCCCATATATTTTCAATCCACAGTTGGTTGAATCCAGATGCAGATCCAGGGACTGGGAGGCCTGATGGAGGGCTGACTGTGTTTCTGCTCAGGCAGATGTGAAGTGAGCCCTAAAAGAACTTCCCACTGGCCAAGGTACTTTCTAACTGCACAATCATGCTTCTTCCCACATTCCCCCTAGGGATAATCAGCTCTAAGAGGGCTGACTATCCATCCTTCCTCTGACGCTTGAAGACCCAGTATGAGATCCAGGTTGAGGATAAGGAAGGGCGGCTTAAGGAAGTCCACCCAGCAGTCCTTGTTTCAACTGGAGAGTGGCATCTCCCAGACTCCTCAGCTGTATCTGCTGCTGCAGAGGCTGCCAGTCATCAAACTGAAGGTCTGGTAGTTGCTGAAATGGTCTGGCAGCATTTGATGGCTACTGACTGGACTTACTGGTTTCATTAAAGTGTCTTAATGGTGCCTTCTTCAACTTGAAAATGCTTGTGATTCTTCCTCCTACAGGCCACCCCTAAGCAAAGAACAACCTCCTATTTTTTCCTTTACATATTATTTTGGCAACCACAAGAGATGGCAATCCTGCTATAGTTGAAAATGTGCTCCACATCAAAGCCACACTTTCTTTTCAGCAGACTCACAAAGCTTTTTATTTCCAGCCCTCCTGAATACTCCACACACCACCAATGTTTACATTTTTGTCCAGCCTACGCGTCTTTTCCTGCTTAAGAACCATATGCCCTATCACTTTAGTCATGTGGCTAACACACCCTGCTTCCTTCCTTTTCCTCCGGCTCTTCTGGCCTCTGACTCAGTTACACCCATCCTGGCTGGTAGGGAACTTTTTTTTAACATATCAATTCTTGCCAGTGCCCTCTGATGTGATTCTCTTGTGTGGGATAGAAAAGGTTCCAAGAGTCCCCAGTGTTCCTCACTACTGATCCCTTCATGCTAAGTATTTTACTAAATGTTCTCTGATGGTGACCACTGTAGGGTTTGTTTCATCTGAAGTCTACTTGTACTGTTCTTATCCTTAGTAAACAGGAGGCAGTAAATAGTGATGTTTGGGTTGGCAAAAAAGGTACAAATTTAACAAGGTTGCAATCTATATCTTGCCTCAAAGTGAAAATAGAAACCCCATTCTACCCAATTACATTAGGTGGGAAAAATGCAACAGTCATATTGGGGGCAGTAAAGCCATTAAGAGTCTTATTCTTGAATCCTGTTAAAGAACGGGGAAGTGAATTTTCCAGAGAATTCCTCGTTCTTTCACAGGGCAGCTCTTTAAAAGATCAAGTCAGGCCATCTTCTTAGGTTGTGATTAGACTTGGTAATTCAGTCACTCCACAAAATATTTTTTGACTGACTACGAGGTTTAGGGAACCATGCTACGTTCTGGAGATACAGGAGTGAGCAGAACACATGCAATGCCTACCACCGTGGAGATTACGGTTTAGTAGAAGACTACGCATTGGCTGCCTACCTTGCTCAACTAGGTTAAGTCAGTCTGTTGACATGCTAAAAAGTTAAATATCTGTGGAGTACAGGGTATTATATAAGGATATAGATGATTTGGTGTTGAGATATTTTGTAATAAGTCCTGCTAAATCTGGAAGCTGCAATAAAGTCCTGCCTGGGGTCAGCAGCCTCCCCAGCAGCAGGCACTACTGCACACTAGGGCAGAGACAGTCGCCAAGTCAGCCTTTTGGGGGCTCTCTGGGCACAGGGTGGGCTAAAGGACACTTTTCACCTACTTACAAGGCACGGAACATTCCAAGTGGGCCCACACTCTGTGCTATGTACATAATCTCGTTGAATACTCACAATTACCCTGGAAGCAGGTTTTGTTGTTTCTGCTTTATAGAGAAACTGAAAGTCAGGAAGGAAAGTTACTTGTTCAAGATCAATAGCTAATGTCATGTCTGAACTCAGATCTGTTGACTCCAAAGTTCTTGCTTTCAGGGGATCATGACACACTCTCTCTTAAACCAGATAAATTAAGATCTGCAATGTAATATCTTAAAACTGAAAACCTGCCAAAGTCATCATTTGTGTAATAGAGAAGACGTACTTTCAGAAAGAAGTTGTTTGACTGTTAGATCCATAAGGATGGGGTTTGGCAGTAAAATATTTTCCCTCTACCTCACCCTTTCTTTTCTTATCTCAGAGTTTTAAACTACAGAAGTACCCTTTGATTTTACACACACACACACCCCTACATCAGTTTCAAAAGATGTATTTCACATCTGGATCTACTATTTCATTTTTTGCCCCAGTCCAGACCACAATAAAAACACCAACACAAAAACATGAGTAAAGGGAAATATTGTAGGAGCATTCACATGGGAATTGTTATTTAGAAATCATGTCCCTGAGCTCCACTTGTTCTGCCTCTCTGATCCAGTCCCCAATTCTCCAGACAATGTAATAGTTTGTCATACCCTAAAGGAAAACAAGAAAGCCAAAAACTACTTCAAAGCACAGAAAGTCCTCACTAACTTAAAAGAAATGATCAAGCAATTTAATATGGAAATGAGTCAAACTTATTTTAAAAAACAAACATAATTTGAGTCCTATTGAATGAAGCAAAAGAAATAATTAAGTTTTTTTTGAAGCAGATTATTTTGGAAGGAAATCAGGCTTTTGTAAGAATTCCTATGCTTGTTGAGTGTGGTCAGGTGGTTGCAACATGGGTATGGAAATGTAGAATTCATGACCGCCTTCTCCAAATCGTGAACGTCTGATGTACTATAATCCTTCAGAAAACTTGTTTACAAACTCTGTGCTGTTGTTTGGATGTCTATAACATCAGTATGACTTTTACAGTATCATTTTTAACTAATGACTCGCATAAGATTGTAGGAACTTACGATGCAAGTGGAATCGTCCTGCCATGATATAGTCTGACAGGCAGAAGGCCACCGTATGATCAAAAGAGTGGTCAGGAGACATCAGTGAAAAAGAGGTCTATGTTTACATCAGTGTCTGTGGGCACTTAATGTATAATGGGTCACGAATGGACATGGAGCCCAGACAACCATGAGGGCACAAGGTCAGTTTTTGGAAGGAGCTAAGGAGGGAGATGTGTATTGATAGAGTCTGAGCTGTATGCTGAGCTGTGGGAAAATCCAAAGCCTGGGTTGGAAAGGTGAGGTGGCTATAAAAATGGAAAATGAGGTGAGAAATGAGACAGAACCCAAGATTAACAGCAGGGGCAATGGATGGAGAGGGTTTAGAAAAGGATTCCTTTCTCCATACTAATGAAGACAATGTTGCATAATTATTAATTTATAAGTATCCATTATATGCTAGAGTCAGCATTAAACATGCATATGATATACTCATTTTGTATATTTATTTATTTTTGAGACAGGGTCTCACTCTGTCATCCAGGCTGGAGTGCAGTCGCATGATTCTAGTTCACTGTAGTCTTGACCTCCTGGGTTCAAGTGATCCTCCAACCTCAGTCTCCTGAGAAGCTAAGACTGCAGGCACATGTCACCATGCCTGGCTAGTTTTTTTATTTTATTTTTTTACAGAGATGATGTCTTACTATGTTGCCCAAGCTGGTCTTGAACTCCTGGCCTCAAGCAATTCCCTTGCCTTGGAATCCAATAACACTGGAATTGTAGGCATGAGCCACCACACTCAGCCTGATATACTCATTTTTGAGCAAAGGACTTCTAAGCCATGGCTTGTTAATCTAACACCGATGATAGTGTCTCAGGCAGAAGCCACAGCCCAGAAGACTTCCCAGCATGGGAAGGCATAGGAGACCAGCTGGCATCAGGCACATTCCACAGAAATACTGAGAAACTTATGAAGAACAAACAGACCCGGCAGTAGCAAGAGGAAGATACCTGGCCTGAGTAGCACTAAATATGTCCCAATTAAACAGAACTACAATCCCAACTAAGTAACTGTCATGACCATTAATAAATTCAAAACGTGTGTTGCATGATGACCTGATTCAGTACCGTTACTGATTTAGTGCACTGTAGTGATTATTAATAATCCTCAGCTACTGCATGCTTCTCTGAGTGCTCTGGGAATTAACATTTGCATGGATCCTTGAATGAAGATGATACTGGAAGTGAAGCTCAAAAGAGAATCATTTGGGTGGTCAAAATAGGTCCTGATGAAACTGCTGATACAGATGCCTGAGCATTTCATGGAATTCTGGGCCATTTCCTCTCCCTGGTCATCTCATGTCTTGTGATCTAACCAGCTCTTAGGGGTTCCTTGGTCAAGCACTCTGGCCCTGCTTCCTTCTTTCACTCGGCTGGCAACTCTCACATAGACTTCAATGGCGAAAAGCTGTCAACAGTTCATAAAAGGATCAAACACCTTAAGATGTTATATACAAGTTCCAGTGATGTTTTCAAATATACTTCCTTTCCTAGTTCCTCACAGATAACCTTTTGGCATCCAGTGAAGTAACGTGGAGGGCAGATACCCAGTTCTGATTTGGGGAAAATTTTTCCACCCACTAGTTGTCATCATACATGGTTTGATTCAACACATTTCATCAATGGAACCTTGTGATGTTCCTGTTAGCAACTTTTTTTTTTTTTTTTTTTTTCCTGGGGAATAGGGGTCAAGGAAAGGCCTTTCAAAGGAGGCCAACTGTAAAGAGCTGGACTTACTTTCATGTCTGCCATCACAGCTTTTAACCATTGCTCTCCAAAGAGAAGCAAAAGAAAACACAGCTTTTCATGAGGCCTGTTCCTTTCATGCCAGCCTAGTTCCAAGGAAAAAGATATTCCAAATCAAGTAGAGGTTTCAGATTTTTTTTTTTTTAATTTCCAACTCTGAGTCTAAATATTGGTAAAGAGAATGCTTAAAGAGGACTTAAAAGATAAAGAACAAAGTATTTTGCTAACATCATATCCATGGCTAGTGGGATTGCTTTGGAGTGTGTGTGTGTGTGTGTGTGTGTGTTTTGATTTCTGGGACAGGAGGCAATGAATGGATAAACTAGCAAGGAAAAAGTGAGACTGAGCCATTAACTCATTGGTAAGAAAATCACAATCTCTGGTAATCTATGAGAAACATTTCCTAAGGACCTTTTTTGAGACCTTGCAGCTTTTCTCAGTTGAAGTTTCTCATGTGAACCACAAAACAGACAATGATTTAAGTGACTATTTTCTCATTTCTCCCTAGGATGGCACAGAGCTAGTACCATCCTGGAATATGCATAGAAAAGAAGGTAATTCACTGTGTACAGTGGATTTCTTACAACAATTAGGGCTTAGTTCTATCCCTGAAATGGTTGAGGAAAACCATTAGAAAAACACCACACCTAAGATCCAAACCTAGAGACAGACCAAATACAAATTGCCTTTCCAAGAAGCACAAATGATTAAAGTGGTTTAAAAATAAATGTATGCACATACTTGAAATTTAACTTTCATGTAGTCACAAAGTTTAGGGAAAATTCTTTCTGATAGATCTAAAAGTTCCAAAAGTCTTTTAAACCTTTCGATGATGGGGTTAAAAAAAAAAAAAAGGAAACGAAATTCCTTCACTTTGGAGTCAAATGACCAAACACAGGCACACTTCCCATAATATTAACTCTGTAGCAATGCATTAACTTTTCCTTCTTTCCAACAAAAACATTTTGTTGTTGGATGATGTGCATCAGGGGCCTACTAAATGTTTCAGTTACAGCTGGGTGCAGTGGCTCACACCTGTAATCCTAGCCCTTTGGGAGGCTGATGGGGGAGAATCACTTGAGGCCACGAATTCAAGACCAGCCTGGCCAACATGGTGAGACCCCCATCTCTACAATTTTTTTTTTGATTAGCTGGACAGGATTGTGCATTCCTGTAGTCCCAGGTACTCAGGAGGCAGACGCAGAAGGATCACTTGGGCCCAGGAGTTCAAGGCTGCAGTGATCCATGATTGTGCCACTGCACTCCATCCAGAATGGCAGAGCAAGACTGTCTCCACACACACACACACACACACACACACACACAAAGTTTTTAGCTGTAAATTAGACAATATCTGTTGTCAAGGCTCTCATAATCATTGCAGGGAGTAGGACAAGCATACAAGATGGCCCTGGGAGCAAGAGACAGAGATAGATGAGAGAAAGATTAAGGAAATAGAATCTTTACGAGTTAGTAATCAACTCTATGTGTAGATTGAAGGAAGGAGCTGATTTGGGTGGTTGGCTTTTTCAGGCCTTAAATGGAACATACGTGAGGTAAAATTGATTTGTTGTGGCTGTCATTATTGTGGTTGCTATTACCATGTGTGGTGGGAGAGATGGTGACAGCCAGCTTAGTGCTAGAAGAATTTGAGATTCAGCTAAGGCCCTCAAATGAAAGTATACTGCAAATAGTTGGACACAGCTCTGAGTTTCAGGAGAGAGGTCTCACTGGAGATGCAGATCTGAGAATTACTAAAGATTGTGAAATATGTCCAGCTCATTCATGGAAGATGTGTTTACTGAGGAGAGGAAAGGTCTTTATTTTTGAAAACTTGAGAAAGAAAGCTATATTTTCAGTTGCACATTCAAAAGATGATTTAAAAGCAGCCATCAGCGAAATCCATAGTATTAACTTTGATCTGAGCAAATCTTTGCATGCTTGCTGCTTTAGGGACTGAATTCAATAGCTTTGACACTGTTTTCTTGGATGCAACTCCTTTTTCCCCTTTCAAATGCTGTAATTCTCCAGTTTTTCCCTAAGCACTTGACTTCCCTGAGAGAGACCCTAAAACCATCTGTGCTTCAATATGTCCTCTTTGGAAGTCCGTTTGATTATGCTGCCCATTGCAGGAGGAGATTTAATAGGAAGATTAGCTAATAGGTTTTAATATAATTAGTATCCAAGTAGCCAAAATTTTGCCAGACTCTTGACAGCTTAAAAATATCTACATCTACTCTTGTGACAAAAGAGACAACTATGATAATATAAAATTTTAAACACTGACTTCTGTCTATAAACCATTACACAAAAAACGTTCCCATGACAAATATTGAAACATTGTATATGCATAGCAAATATTGAAACATTGTATACATCGCAAAATACTAAGAAAGTAATGTAATCTGAAAAGTAAAATTTAGCATACAGTGAAAATGAGAGATTACATATAGTTACTTTCGCCTAGGTAAGTGAATAAAGTTATCGAATATTAGTGATAATATTCCAAATCATATGTAGTAATTAATTGGTGTAAAAATCAATGAGTATTATAGATTAAAATAGATTTTTTTCTAAATGAAACAAAGTAATTAGCTCCCATATCTTCATAACTATACTCCCCCTCAGAAAGGGTTCCTTACTATGTAGATTCAAATCCTTGCTCCATAGCATAACCTTGGGCAAATTATTTGACTTTTCTAAGTCTCAACTTTCTCATTTTACAAATGAGAAATACCATTAGAACTTTTGTTTAAGGCTAGTGTAAGGAATAAATGAGAGAACAGAGTCTGGTACATATGTTCAATAAATATTGAAGTGATGATGACTGAAAGTGGTTTTGAATTGAGATGTGAGTCAAAACCACACCTTATGAAAACAGGACATTAAGCAGTATTATAAAATATGAGACTTTTACAATATGATACTGATGGAGAGTCAGAGCTGCTGCATATGGCTGTGCAGTCTGCACACGGAACAATTCCAGGGCTCCATTTACAGATATGGTGATATGCACAGAGCCTGCAGTATTTATGCAATGCGATGGCCCTGGCTAGAGCAAGAAATTAACTCACATGGAAAAGAACTTTTCTTCCCTCTCTGAATTCACAAAGATTTTTTTTTTTCTCATTTAATCTTAGAATTCTTAACCTCTATATACAGTTCTTCACCTCTGCTCCTTTACCTAAATCAATGATTCCAAATAAATATCTCTGTGGGCCAGGAGTTGAAAAAGTATTGTGTGAACTAAGCTTGCTATAATCAAAAGAAAGAAGAGGCATTACCTACAGGTATTCATATTCAAATGGTTTTGAAACACTGCATAGACCAAATAAAACACATTTGTATGCCTTAGCACACTAATCAACTTTGTGGCCTTGAGTCATGTAATTTCAGTTTTTTTAATCTAGAAAAATGAAAGGTAGGATCATTTTCTTACAGTGACTCAAGAATGATGATCACAGAAACTCAGAGATTCAGCTCTTGTTCAGTCTTCTCTTCTATCCCCAGAAATTATTGTCTCCTGAATCAGCTAAAGATGGTGGTCTGAAAAACAGCCTGTTTCTGCAGAAGCAGCTCAATTCCCCTCCTCCCACTGCTCTGTTGCATGGTCTCTATTTATTTGAGTATTGCTTTTTAAAATTACTTAAGGGAATAACTGTTTGTTATAAATTATAGCATTGAAAAATATAGAAAAACAGAAAAGAGAAAATTTACCTATCATCATATCTCTGAGTATATAGACATACATATTTGGTTTTTCCTCTAGTACATATTCACATATTAGTTATATGGAATTGGGATCATTCTATGTATGCTCTTTTAAAATATACCTATGTTGTTTTTAAGATTTAAATCAATGTATCTTTTTAGAATAGTTTACAGAAAAGTTGCAAGTATAGTACAGAGTTGCCATATACCCAATACCGTTTTTTCTATTGTTTACATCTTGCATTACTGTGGAACTTTTATCACAACCAATGAACCAGCATGGATACATTGTTATTAACTAAACTACACACTTTATTCAGATTTCACAAATTTTCCCCTAATGTCCTTTTTTCTGTCTCAAGATTCCAATCAGGATACCACATTACATTTAATATTCATGTCTCTAATTCTCCTCTTGGCTGTGACAGTTTCTCAGATTTTTCTTGATTTTTATGAACTTACTATCAAAGGGGTGCTGGTTAAATATGTTGTAGAATGCTCCTCAGTTTGGATTTGTCTGATATTTTTTCAAGGTTTTGTAAACATTGTGAGTTTTTGGAAGGGAGTACATAGAGGTGAAGTTCCATTTTCATCACATTGTATCAGGAGTATGTGTATCAACATGACTTATCACTGATGATGGTAACTTTGATCACCTGGTTGAGTAGCGTTTACCAGCTTTCTTCATTATAAAGTAACTTCTTCCACCTTTTCATATTCTACTCTTTGGGAGCAAGCTGCTAAGCACAACCCATTTAAGGGGTGTGGAGTTAAGCTATATCACCTTGAGGGAGGAGAATCTACATAAACTACTGGGAATTTTTCTGTTTAGGAGATCTGTCTCTTTTTTATTTATGTGTTCAGTCATTTACTTATATCAGTATGGACCCATGCTATGTATTTTAAACTTTGGATTATAATTCTATGTTATGTTACTATTTTATTAGGTAGGCACAAAATTAATTGCAGCTTTTGCACTTAAAAGTAATAGCAAAAACCGCAATTACTTTTGCACAACCCCCAACTTACCATTTATTTTGTTGTTCAAATTGTTTGGCTATTAGAAGCTCTTTCAGGCTGACTCCTGGGCCCCTCTCACATGCCTTCATCCTTTCACTTTTTGAGCACTTCCTAAATTCCTGGCACAACAAAACTTGTTCCAGGCTCAACTTGTATATTCTCTGTCCCAGCTCTACAATATGTCATTTTTCCAGGGAGTCATGGTTCCTTTTATTGGAGAAGAGTATTAGAAACCAAGGTCTGAGCAATTGGTGTGTTTATTCCTATCGTGATGTCATCATTTCTAGGCCTTTTCAGCAGAAAGATCTAGGAAAACTATGTATGTGTACCAAACCATGTATTGCATATATCTATGATTTCTTCTGTGCCTATTCTTCTGAATCTGTATTAAGATAAACATGAGTTCATACTGGTGTCTCCAACTCTAATCTATTACCACATGGTTCATTCTAACCTAGCTTATCTGTTACATCCCTCTTCAATCATAAGAAATCTGGTTCCAACCAGCTGCTATCCACTTATGTATTTGTTCAGTTCCAGTAAACATGTTCAGCAGTTTCAGAACTGTTAAACTGTTAAACTGTTATCCTCAGGAGAAACAAATTTACCAACTAGAAAACAGTGCTTATGTTCAATCTTCAGTTAAAACACCATTTTCATATGAACTGGGCATGGTGGCTCACACCCATAATCCCAGCATTTTGGGAGACAAAGGAGGGTGGATCACTTGAGGCCAGGAGTTCAAGACCAGCCTGGGCAACATGGCAAAACCCTGTCTCTACAAACATACATAAATTAACCAGGCATGGTGTCATGTGCCTGTAGTCCCAGCTACTCAGGAGGCTGAGGCAGGAGGATCACCTGAATCCAGGGAGGTTAAGGCTGCAGTAAGCCAAGATCACACCACTGCACTCCAGCCTGGGTGACAGAGTGAGGCTGTGCCTCAAAAAACAAAAACAAACAAAAACAACAACAACGACCAAAAAACCCCACTGATACGGTTTGTCTCTGTGTCCCAACAAATCTCATGTCTAATTGTAATCTCCACATGTTGGGGGAGGGACCTGGTGGGAGGTGATTGAATCATGGGGGTGAACTTCCCCCTTGTTCTCCTGATAGTGGGTTCTCAAGAGATCTGGTTGTTTGAAAGGTGTGTGGCATTTCCCCGCTTGCTCTCTCTCTCCTGCTCCACCATGGTAAGACACGCTTGCTTTCCCTTCACCTTCTGCCATGTTTGTAAGTTTCCTGAGGCCTCCTAGCCATGCTTCCTGTTAAGCCTGCAGAACTGTGAGTCAATTAAACCTCATTACTTCATAAATTACCCAGTCTCAGGTAGTTCTTTTTGGCAGTGTGAAAACAGACTAGTACACCCACCATTTTCCAAAGTCACTTAGGTGAGCATCTTATTCTCCCCAAACCCTTCAGTGAGGTTATGTCATATATTTGTAATACAATTATGTTCTTTTGTCAGAGTCTACAGTTTATCCTGAGATCTGTTGACCTCTTGGTCAATTTTTTATTTGCATACATTAAGGTTCATTCTTTGCGCTGCAAAGTTCTCTGTGTTTTGACAAATACATAGAATCATGTATCTGCCACCACAGTACCGCAGATTAGTTCCATCACATTTTAAAGAGGCCCAATGCTTCCCCTAGTCAAATACCTCTTTCCCCCTAAATTCTTGGCACCACTGACATGTTTTCCATCCCTATCACTTTGATGTTTTCCAGAATACCATATAGTTTGAATTGTATTGTCCATGTAGCCTTCTTGCTCTGGCTTCTTTCACTTGTAAAATGCATTTGTGACTCATCCATGTAGGTTAGTGAAATGATGGCTAATAAATACTACTCATTGCTGAATAGTATTTTATTGTATGGATATACCACAGTTTGTTTATCCATTCACCTACTGAAGGAAATCTTGGTTAATTCCAGTTTTGAGTAATTATGAATAAAACTGCTATAAACATTTGCATGCAGGTTTTGTGTGAACGTAAGATTTTAAAAGAGTTAGGTAATGCCTAAGATAATGATTGCTGGGTCATATGGTAATCCTATGTCTAACTCTATAAGAAATTTCTTCCAAACTGTCTTCCTAAGTGGTATACCATTTTGCATTCCCACTAGCAATGAATGAGAGCTCTGCATTCTTCACCAGCATTTGATGTTGCATTTTTTTTTAATTTTAGCCATTCTAATAGATGTGTAGTGGTATCTCATAATTGTTTTGATTACATTTCCCTAGTGACAAATGATATTCAGCACCTTTTCATATGCTTATTTGCCATCTGTATATCTTTTTAAGTGTAGTGTCTTTTCAGATCTTTTGCCCGTTTTTAATTGGGTTATTTGTTTTCTTATCATTGAGTTTTTGAGTTCTTTATACCTTCTAGATAAAGTTCTTGTCAGAAATATTACTTGAAACTATTTTCTCCCAGTGTGTGGCTTGTCTTTTCATTCCCATAGTAGTGTCTTTCATGGAGTAAGAGTTTTAAATTTTGATTAAGTCCAATTTACCTATTTTTTCTTGCCAATTATGCTTTTGGTGTTATAGCTAAAAACTCTTTGCTTAACCCAAGATTACACAAATTTTCTCCCATGTTTTAATCTTTTTCAGAAGTTTTATGGTTTTACATTTAACCTTTAGGTCTGATAAATTTTGAGTTAATTTTTGTATAATGTGTGAGGTATACATTGAGATTCATTGTGCTGTGCATGAATCCCTGATTGTTCCAGTACTATTTGTTGAAAAGACTATCATTTCTCTATTGAATTGTCTTTGCACCTTTGTTAAAAATAGGTTAACTATATTTATGTGGATCAACTATTTCTGGGCTCTCAACACTTTTCACTGATGTATGTGTCTATCCTTTTCCTATTTCCACATTGTCTTGATTACTGAGGCATTACAGTAAGTCTTGGAATTCAGTAATAGGAGTCCTCCAACTTTGTTATTTTTTTCAGAATTGTTTTTCAGAACTAGAATCCTAGTTCTTTGCTTTTCTGTGGGTGGGGGGGGGGTGCTATATTAAAAATCACACTTTTGATACCCACAAAAAACTGCTGGAATTTTTATTTTAAATCTGTAGGCCAAATTGGGGGAAATTGGCATCTTAACAATCTTTGAGTATGACATAGCACTCCATTTATGTAGGTCTTCATTGATTTCTTTCATTATAGTTTTGTAATTTCAACATACGGATCTTATACATATTTTAATAGACTCATATCTAACAACTTTTGCTGCTATTTTAAACGGTATATATATTTTTGCTTTTATTATTATTTTTAATTGACACATAATAATTGTACATATCATGGGGAACGTGTGATATTCCAATACGTGTATAAAATATGTAATGCTTAAATCAGTACAATTAGAATATCAATCACCTCAAACATTTATCATTACTTGTATTGGGGACATTCAAAATCTGTTCCTTTAACCATTTGAACATATGCAACAGATTGTTGTTAATTATAGCCACCCTATCACGCTATAGAACACTAGACCTTATCCTTCTAACTAGCATTACTTTTGTAATCCCCTCCTTCCTTTACCATTAACCAATCCTCTCCTTCCTCTACCATTCCTGATCTCTAGTAACTGTTCTCTACTTCTACAAGATAACTTTGTTAGCTTCCACATATAAGTGAGAGTATACAATATATTATCTTTCTGTGTGTGGTGTATTTCACTTAATATAATGTCCTCCAAGCTCATCCATGTTGCCACAAATGACAGAACTTCGTTCTTTTTATGGCTAAATAGTATTCAATTGTCTATATGTACCACATTTTTTTATTCATTCATCTGATGATGGACACTTAGGTTGAGTCCATATCTTAGCTATTGTTAATAATGGGGCAGTAAACATGAAAAAGTAGACATCTCTTTAACATACTCCATATTTCTTTGGATATATACCCAGTGGTGGGATTGCTGGATCATATGTTAGCTCTACTTTTAGTTTTTTAAGGAACCTCCATATTGTTTTCCATAATGGTTGTACTAGTTTACATTCCCACCAATAGTGCATAAGAGTTACCTTTTCTCCACATCCACCCCAGCATTTGTTACTTTTTATCTTTTTAATAAAAGCCATTCTAACTGTGGTAAGATAGTATCTCTTTGTGGCTTTGATTTGCATTTCCCTGATGATTAATGATTTGAGCATTTTTAATGTACCTGTTGGCCATTTGTATCTCTTCTTACAAGAGATGTCTATTCAGCTCATTTGCCCATTTTTTAATGAATTATGATTATTATTTTGCTGTTGACTTTCTTGAGTTCCTTATATATTCTGTGTGTGGTGGATTTAATCCCTTGTCAGATGGATAGTTTGCAAATATCTTCTCCCATTCTGCAGGTTGTCTCATCACTCTGTCAACTGCTTTCTTTGCTGCACAGAAGCTTTTTAGTTTGAAATAATCCCACTTACCTATTTTTGCTTTTGTTCCGTGTACTTTTAAGGTCTTCTCCATAAAGTCTTTGTGCAGACCAATGTCCTTAAGTGTTTACCCTATATTTTCTCCTACTAGTTTTATAGTTTTGAGTCTTATGTGTAAATCTTTAATCCATTTTGAGTTGATGGTTTTATATGGTAAGAGATAGGGTTCTACTTTCATTTTTCTGCATATGGCTATCCAGTTTTCCCAGCACCATTTATCGAAGAAACTGTTCCTTCCACCAATGAATGCTCTTAGTGCCTTTATTTACAGTTAGTTGCAGGGTGGGGAGTGCTGAGGAAAGAAACTGGGAAGTGAGAGCCATAGAGTTTGCAGCTATGATCCTTCCACTGGAGACATTCACCTGACTGCTGAAGATTGAAGAGAAGCTGAAACAGGAGGAGGAGTTGCTGTCCTGTATTCAAGACAGCCTGGAGAAGAGTGACCAGCTCACCAAGAACATGATGTCTATCCTGTCATCATATGACAGTCACCATATAAAGCTGGAGAATTCCATCATTCCAGTGCACAAGCAGACAGATAATGTGCAGCGTCTGCAAGACAATTTCGAGAAGACGCTATCCATCCTGGACCACATCATCAGCTCCTACCATGTTACCAGTGACACTTAAGAGATCTTCAGAGAGGGCCCCACAGGTAGGCCAGAAGAGTGTCTGGGAAGCATGGCTAAGATTCAGAAGGCTGTGGAGTATTTCTAGGACAATAGCCCAAACAGCCCAGAACTCAACAAAGTGAAGCTGCTGCTTGAGCAGGGGAAGGAGTCACTAGAGTCCGAGCTCTGCAGCCTGATGACCAGGCACAATAAGATTGTCTTCCCTGTGCTCATCCTGGATCTGATCAGTGGTGGTGATGATTTGGAGGGATAGGAGGTTATGTCCCTGGAGCACCTGCCCAAGAGTATGCTCCAGGATGTAATCCACATCTCCTGCTGGCTGGTGGAAGACAGCTGCAACCAAGATTTTATGAATGTCTACTACTAAATTTGCTCCATCCAGCTGGATCACTTCATCAAGGCCTGGAGAAGTATTTCTGGAAGAAGAGTTCTTTTTCTGGAATTCCCTACTCTCCTTCTATCCCCAACAAGAGGAAAAACACACCTGCCAAAAAAGCCAGTCAAGTGGCCAGGGACAATTCATAAGGCTCAATACCTTCTGAAAACAGTATTCCCAGCATGGTCTAGTTGGGGAAAAGGGATGCTCCAACTTCCTTCCTTTGGAAGGTCACCAGCATAATTTTAAAGTTAAGTACCTGTCCAAGGCCTTGAATGACAAGCATAGGCTGCTGGTCAGGAAAGATGGTGGATATGGAGACTGATACCTACATCCACTGTGTCAGTACCTTTGTCGAGCTGGCCTAGAGTGAGTACCAGTTGCTGGCTGACATAATCACTGAGCACCATAGGAAGAAGACCTGTGACTCTGATACAGGGTGTACTGGATGGGCTGATACTTGAAGGGGAGAATGTTCTCTCCCGCTCGGAGACCATCATTCGACACGACTTCTCCATGGTGCTTACTGTCTCCTCCATCCCGCATCATCTAAGCACAGCAAACCTGAGTTTGACCAGGTGCTCTAGGGCATGGCTGCCATCAGCAAGAACAAATCACCTGGCCTCATCATCTCCCTAGAGGCCATTTGAGCCAAAGCACTGGAGGACGTTGTGGACAACATCAAAAATGACCTTGACAATGAATGCAACGTGCCCAAGGATGGCACCATGCTCACAAGCAACATCATCCTCTTCCTGCAGCAGCTTCTGGACTTCCAGGAGATGGTGGGTGATATGCTGGCTTCCCAAGAGGCCAGTTCTTCAGCCACAGCCATGGTTCAAAGTTCAGCAAGTGACTGCTAAGCATCTGTATCTGTGAAATTCTGGGCAGCCTGCAGTTGAACTTGCTGAGCAAGTCCAAGGTGTATGAGGACCCAGCTCTGAGCACCATCTTCCTGCATAACAACTACAACTACATCCTCAAGTCCCTGAAGTCTGAGCGATCCAGATGGTGGCTGTGACTCAGAAGATTGCTGAGTACCCCCACTGGGAGCACATTGAGCAGTAGATCGACTTACCAGTGCAGTTGGCTAAAGGTGACTGAATATTTCACAGAGAACAATATACTTATGTTCCAACCAGGACTCAAACTCTAGAATAAGGAGCAGCAGATGATCAAAGAGTGTTTCAAGGGCTTCAATGATGGCCTTGAAGAACTGTGCAAGATCCAAAAGGCCTGGGCTATTTCAAACACAGAGAAGGACAGGATTTGCTAAACCCCAAAAAACATTGTCAAGGAAACCTGTAGGGCCTCTCTGCACAAGTTCAGCAGCATGTCCTTCACCAAGAACCTGGAGAAGTACCTGTACGCATGGAGCAGATGGATGACATGACCAATTGCCTTTTCAACACCTCTGCCTGAGTCTTCTGCTAGCCCTGCCTGGTTCTGCCAGACTAGCCAGGTCATTGGACAGATAAACCCGTGTTAACTTGCCTCTGGGCTGGGTGAGTTTGAAGTCCTTTGAGAAAGAGGCTTGTCTTCACTGCCCCATCCAGGAGCCTCCTCCCTGAGCCCTCTAGTCCTGGTTTCTGCTTTTTCCCTGTAGCCCACGTTTCCAACAAAACCAGCATTCTCCCAGAAAGCTGGATTCCTTCTCGTCTTGGGTTTTGTGATGCTGATAGCTTTCGAAATAGGAGAGGAGAGAAAGAAGACAGAGGTCTGTGCCCACAGCTGCCTCATATGTACCAAAAGCAGTAGGGCAGAACAGCACTACCTCTGTCCTCAGTCAAAAGTGGGTACTAGAACTTCCTTTTCAGCCCAAAATGTGGGTAGGTCTCAGAGGAGTAGTCAGAAGACCTGGGGAAAAGCAATCAGGTTCTCCTGGATTTTGTGCAGAAAACACATTCCCCATTGCCCACAGACCTGAGATCTGGGGCTGCTCCATTTCCCAGGAGTCCCCTAGGTGACTGGGAGCAGGACTGCATGCCTGCTCGCCATTCCCTCTGGGTTCCAGTACACTGCAGGAGGCATTCAGAAAAGGAGCCCTGACCCACCCTCTGTGGCCTGCTTCCCAGGCCCTCCGTCTCCCACTTCCCAGCATTAGTGCCTCCTGGCCCAGGACCAAACAGCAGCGGTTGCAGAAGGCTGCATACCTATGGACTGGGAGACTGGTGGACAGTGGAGAGAAATTCAGGAGCAAAGTAAGGTGAAAAGCAAGGTCCCACCTACTTAAGATCAGAAAAAATAGCTGAGTTCAATGAATACAGACCCTTGAGGTGTACTTGCACTTGGGAATGGGTTTATTTCAAGCTCTTTGCTTATATGCTAATGGAGGGAGAGCTCGGGGTGGTTCAGGGTCTTCCGAGGATAGAGAAGAGATCTAACTTTCCTCTCCAGCTCTCCAGAGACCCTGTCTTGCCTCTACCCCCAGTCATGGGAAACCAAAACTGCATCCTAAAGTCTGCAGCCCAGGCCCAACGCTGTCATAACCTGGGCTGCTTGCCATGGGGTGCAGCCTCTCTAGGGTCTGAGTTGGACTTGCACGCTGTCCACATTCAGATTCCCGTGAAGTTGAATTGGCTGCACAGCACCCAGGCCACATACATGAGAAAGAAGTCACAGTCAACAGTCTCAGTCCAGCTTCTCTTTGACCCCTTTATTCTTCTGGGTGCTTCCATGCAGAGAAAGGAGTTGTTTTGCAGGCCCCCCCCCGAGCCGACCCAACATGAGCAGAAGGATGAAACCCAGGGGTCATCAGCCTGTATCTCTCCCTTCTGGAAAGTCTCAATTAATTAACATTTGGGTCTGGCCCATTGCGGGTCATCTTCAGTGGAAAAAACACCATCTTAGGGAGGCTCTGCAAGGCAATATGTTATCTTGGAGAGTTGAGGTCACCTGGGCCTTTAGGGAGGCCAATCTTGCTCCCTGATGCAGACCTGCCTCTAACAAGAAAGGATATGGTGGAGCCCAGGGACAGGAGAGCCAGCAGGGTTGGTGCAAGGAGCCATGACCACCTAACAACTCCTGCACCCTTATCCAGCCCTAGGCAGGCAACCTGCCAGTTCTTTTCTGTTTAGACCTGCACTTAGGCCTCATTCCTTACCCCTCACCCCCAGGAAGGTGCCTCAACCTTCACTCACTTTCAGGATTAGACCCTAGATTCTCATAATCTTGCTTTTCCTCTCTCAGGACTAGGCTGGGTTTGCTCGTAGCCCCAGAGTTGCCCCAGGCCAGCAGCCCAACCAGCAGCACAATCTCTGTGGCACTGAGGAAGAGCAGCAGCAGCAGGACGCTGAAGTAGTAAACTGGAGGTGGGAGGGCAGGTGGGATGGTTAGGGGCCGGGTCCTGTGCCTCTGATGTCCTGGGAGTTGAGCAGAAACACCCTGGTGTGGATGACAGCAGGTGGGAGAAAACAGGCAGGCCAGGTAAGGAAGTAGAACTTACTGAGGAGCGGGTTGCAGGAGGAGCTGGGCAGGGCCTGCACCAGGGAGGAGTGTAAGAGAGGTAGCCCAGCAGCAGTGTCACCTTGGAAGCAATGCCCTTGATTGTCTGGAGGGGCAGCAGCCCCCCAGCACGTGACAGCCAATATAAGTGCCCCTTAGGTGCCAATAGAGCTATGATGGACTTCAGTGCTGTGTTCTTCAGGCTCAACTGGAAGGGGAAAAATTAGGACTCTCCAGGGGGAGATGGGGAGTGGGCAGCAGGGGTATGGGTTCATGCCTCTGGCTCTGTATCCCTCACCTTCCTACCTCCATTAGCCCTCCTGTCAGCCTCTTCCTGACTTGACTCACTGTCACCTGGAAGCAGGGCACCAGCTGCTAGGGTGGAAATCATGAACTACATACTCCCTCTTGACACTCACGGTCTCATTCACCACGTGGGCCTGGAACTCCAGCTCCATCGCTGAGAAGGGTGGGGGTGAGAACAATGAATAGAAACAGGAGATCCCTGTCCCCAAATCTCCAGGGAGTGGGGCCAAAAGCAATCTGGAGCCCAGGGGTGATGGAGACTTCTGATGGCTTCTCGGGGACAGACTTGAGGACAAAACTGGTCTATAGGAGGGCTTCCCAAATCTTATTTTGCAAAATTTCTAATTGTCTGAAGGTCTTTATCAGATTCATAGATGAATTTTGATTGTAAAGAAATCAATGAACTTCCCACCAAAAAAGAAAAAGAACATCAGTTGGCTGAAAATAAGTGGACTTATTTCTGGGGTCTGTATTTTGTTCCATTGGCCTATATGTCTGTTTTTATGCCAGTAACATATTGTTTTGGTTACTATAGCTTTGTAGTTTGATAGTGTGATTCCTTCAGCCTTGTTTTTGTTTTTGCTATTGTTGTTTTTGCTCAAGATTGCTTTGGTTATTCAGGGTCTTTTCTGGTTCCATACGAATTTTAGGAATACTTTTTCTGTTTCTGTGAAAAATGTTATTGGTATTTTCATAGACGATTGCATTGAATTTGTAGATTGCTTTGGTGGTATGGTCATTTTCACAATATGAATTCTTCTGATCTATGAACATGGGATGGCTTTCTTTTTTTGTGTGTCTTCAACTTTTTTCAGCATTGTTTTATAGTTTTCTCTGTAGAGATCTTTCACCTTTTTGGTTAAACATATTCCTGGGTATTTTATTTATTTATTTTTATAGCTATTGTAAGTGAGGCTGTTGTCTTGTTTGTTTTTCAGATAGTTTATTGTTGGTGTATAGAAACTCTATTGATTTTTTTTACTTGATTTTGTATCCTGCAACTTTGCTGAATTTGTTTATCGGTCCTAAGCGATTTTTTTTGGTGGAACTTAGGGTTTTCTATATATGAGATCATGTCATCTGCGAACAGGGATAATGTAACTTCTTTTTTTTTTTTTTCCAATTTGTATACCTTTTGTTTCTTTCTTTGGCTTAATTGCTCTGGCTGTGGCTTCCAGTACTCTGTTGAATACAAATGGTGAAAGTGGGCTTCCTTGTCTTGTTCAGGTCTCGGAGGAAAAGCTTTCAACTTTTCCCCCATTCAGTATGATGTTGACTATAAGTTTGTCATATATAGACTTTATTGCATTGAAATACATTCCTTCTATACCTAACTTGTTGATAATTTTTATCATGAAAAATCATTGAATTTTATCAAATGTTTTTTCTGCATTTATTGAGACACATAGTTTTTGTTCTTCCTTCTGTTAATGTGATGTATCATGTTTATTGATTTGCATATGTTGAACCATTCTTGAATCTCTGGGATAAATACCACTTGATTATGGTGAATAATCTTTTTAATGTGCTGCTAGATTTGGTTTTCTTGGATTTTGTTGAGGATTTTTACATTTATGTTCAACAGGGATATTGGCCTGTAGTTTTTTGTTGTTATTTTGTTTTTGTCTGGTTTTGGTATCAGGGTAATGCTGGTCTGGTAGAATGAGTTTGGAAGAACTCCCTCCTCTTTAATTTTCTGGAATAGTTTTAGAAGAATCGCTATTATTTCTTCTTTAAAAGTTGGATAGGATTTCACAGTGAAGCCATCAGGTCCTGGGCTCTTCTTCGATGGGAGACTTTATTATAGATTCATCTTGTTGCTTATAATTTGTCTGCTCATGTTTTCTATTTCTTCTTGGTTCAATTTTTTCAGATAATATGTATAGAGAAATTTATCCATTTTATTCATTTCTGCTAGATTTTCTAATTTACTGTCATATAGCCGCTCATATAATCTCTAGTGATCCTTTGTATTTCTGTGGTATCAGTTGTAATGTCTCCTTCTTCATTTCTATTTTATTTATTGAGTCTTTTCTCTTGTTTATTGGTTAGCTTAGCTAATAGTGTATGGATTTGTTTACATTTTTTAAAAACTTGTTGATTTTTTGCATTTTTTTAGTCTCAGTTTTATTTATTTCTGCTCTGATCTTTATTATTTCTTCTACTAATTTTGGGTTTGGTTTTTTCTTGCTTTTGTAGTTCCTCAAATGCATCATTAAGTTGTTTATTTGAAATCTTTCTACTCTTTTGATGTAAGAGTTTATTTCTATAAACTTACCTCTTCATACTGCTTTTGCTGTAACCCATCTGTTTTGGTGTTGTGTGTGTATTTTCATTTGTTTCAATAAATTTTAAATGTTTCTTCTTAATTTCCTCATTGCCCCGTTGGTCATTCAGGAGCACGCTGTTTAATTTCCACGTGTTTGTACAGTTTCCAAAGTTCATTTTGTTATTGATTTCTACTTTATTCCATTGTGGTCAGAAAAGATACTTGATATGATTGCAATTATTTCAACTTTTTGAGACTTATTTTGTGGCCTAATATGTGTTCTATCCTGGAGAATGTTCCATGTGCTGGTGAAAAGAATGTATATTCTGCAACTGTTGAATGAAATGTTCTATAAATGTCTGTTAGGTCCATTTGGTTTAAAACGCAGTTTAAATCCAATGTTTCTTTGCTTATTTTCTGTCCGTCTGGATAATCTGTCCAATGCTGAGAGTGGGGTATTGACGTCCTCAACTATTATTGTATTGGAGTCTATCTCTTCCTTTAAATCGAATAACATTTGCTTTACATGTCTGGATATTTCTATATTTGGTGCATATATATTTACAATTCTTATATCCTCTTTCTGAATTGATCCCTTTGTCATTATAAAATGAGCTTCTTTTTCTCCTTTTCCTTCCCCAGAGGAAGATGTGCTGCTTCAGCTCAGGCCTGGGGCACATGACTGTTCCTGGAAGCCCAGACATCATGTCCCTGAAATGCAGGGTGCCACTTCAACTTAGGTATTGGGGAGCATGACCATTCTGGATGGTCAAGGAACAGTTTCCAAGGGATGCAGGGCACTGCTTCAGCTTAGGTACCAGAGAGATATGACTTCTCTGAGTAGCTAAAGTACTATTTTCTTCAGCTTCTGCCCAGGGAGGCACAGGGAGGGGTAAGTAAAGCACTTCCACCTCTGCTTGGCTCCACAGGGAAGGGTGTAATAGATATTTGCATCAACTTGTGGATGTCAGGGCACCAGTCTGGGGTGGTTCGGTGGTGGCTGAGCCTCAAGGATGAAGGGGAGCTATGGCTACTTGCCCCTGAAGCAAGACACATTTCAGCCATAGTTCCAGTTGGAAGATTGTGTAGCACAGCAGCTGTGTGGGACACCGGGGAGAGGGCACAGTGTCAGCTCCTTCCCTGTGGAAAGCACAGCTATGTGGACTCCAGGCAGCTCCCTCAGCTGGGCTTGGTGCTTGTGAGAACTGCAGAGGACTGCAGTGGTGAGATTTATAGGTGTCCAGGGTGCTGATGGGGATTGCTAGGATCCTTTTGCTTACTGCCTCACCATAGGGAGAAGTTTCTCCTGGTTCCCAGCTGATCCCAGTTGGGAGATGAAGTGGTAGAAGCCAGGCATTTTCTTACATTCTCCATGTGGTCCGCCTTAGTTTCTGTGCTCAACAGGTTTCCGTTACTCCCATGATGCACTACAGAGGTCCCTCTCAGTTATTTTTGTTAAAACATAGTTGTTTATTCATTGTTCTGGCTGTCTTTGATGAGCACTAGGGGGTTCTACTCAACCATCTTGCTGATGTCACTCCAGCTTATATATTTTCAATTTGGGAGTTCACTTTCTCTTTGCCAGTATATAGAAATAAAAATTATTTTTTTATAGTGATCTTGTATTCTGCAACCTTTGCTAAACTTACCAGTTCTAGGAACTATTTTTTAAATTCTTTGAGATTTTCTATACAGACATGAGCAAATAGAGACAATCTTCTCTTTCTTTCTTTCTTTCTCTTTCTTTTCTTTCTTTTCCCTCCCTTCCTTCCTTCCTTCCTTCCTTCCTTCCTTCCTTCCTTCCTTCCTTCCTTCCTTCCTTCCTTCCTTTCTTTCTTTCTTTCTTTCTTTCTTTCTTTCTTTCTTTCTTTCTTTCTTTCTTTCTTTCTTTCTTTCTTTTTCTCTCTCTCTCTCTCTCTTTTTGTATTGATTGCACTGGCTAGAACTTACGGTATAATATTGAATAGGACTGGGGATAGAGAACAGCCTTGCCTTATTTCTGATCTTAGAGGTCCTCCTCAGTGCTCCTGTCATCTCAGGCTATTGTTATGGACCCAGAGGCTGCTCCCCACCATTTTTTTTAAACTATTCTCTTCCCATAGTTTTATTGTGTTTTCACCAGTACCCCAAGTATAGCAGTGTTTATAGGCCATCCTTCCACAGAATCAGGCTTCTGTTCCATAAGTAGTAAGGGAGGGAAAAGCGTCTGAGTGGAGTTAAGTGCCCCTCCAACAGCAGTTGCTTCTCATCCTCCATGCTGCACCCAAAGGACAACTTGTTAAACTTAACTTTCTTCATTCTTTTTCTGGGAGTACCTGGTGACATTTGTGGAGAAAAACCTGAAAAGGACAATTTCAATGCCCCAAGGGGCTTCCCATTCTTACACCAGCTCCCCATTGGCCTCTACCACATCCCCAACCACCCCATTGAACTCCTTTTACTTGTGTTCAGTTGAATCCACCTATGTATGCCAGCACATGCATTTCTCTTCCTGGGAGCACCTGTTTCTCCTTAGACTGGGGCCAGTTGGTTGCCCTGCAACCTTAGCTCCTTGATGGGTTCAAGGAAATGCATAAATTTGCAGTTTGTCTGGTTTGGTAAGAATAAGAGCAAAATTCCTTCCAGCTGTTTAGATCCTTCAACAGAAACAAAAAATAACTTTTTTGAATAACAATTAAGACACTGTACTGCTCACAGAGAGGTCCATATAGAGTTGTCTTTGGTTACTGGCTTAACTTAAAGGGACATTTTCCAGCATCTATTACTTCTGATTCCTACAGATGAAGGAAAATAATATCCTTAAATTCCTTTCTTCAGGAACCTACTTGGGTGGCACCAACATTTGCTTTCAGTTGGATAAGTATATCCACAAAAAGAAAAGTGGTGATATCTATACATTAAACCTAAAATGGATCTGGAGAAGGTTCTTTATGAATCTCAGGCCATTGTAACAATTGAAAACCCAGCAGCCATTATTCTCTGAGTATACCAACCAGCCTGCTGTACTGGAGCTTGCTCCTGCCCTAGGATCCATCTGTTTTGTTGGACACTTTATTCCCAGAACATTTAGGCAGTTTTCTAGGATCCTCCTCCTTCAGTGAACTGAACATTAATATCTTCCAAAGGCATCTGCTAGTAGCCTGCTGACTACTGCACTACATAACACAGATCCCTCAACTCTATTTTGCATAGGATATTGACATCTTATGCAAAAATGGAGGTACTCACTCAAAGGGTCTGACATAATGGTTGCTGGCCTATGAGGTCCTGCTTGGGTGTGGCACTATTTCCCTTGAGCACCTGTGGGAAGTCATACCTGATCTCTGCTTCTACAGTGATACTAGACAGATTGAAAAGGAAGAACAGATTGCTGCTGAAAAGGCAGAACAAAGAGAAGTTTTGGAGAGAATGCATTACTTATGTTGACATATTTACTGCAACTCAATCTGAGCTTGCAGATTCATCTGAAAGAGTCTGCATCTATTCAGCATTGATGAAGAATGAAGTGCTCAGATTGTTGCTGAAGACAGATCTATGGCTGCCAATTGACCCCAGAGTACAGAACTAGGGTGAATAGAAAAGAAGTCTCAGTTTGAGATATAATAATAATAGCAACAGTAATAGTGATAATATTTATGAAGTAAACTTAAAATTTAGAGTAGATTCCCCTCCCTGAGAATAATAAAATGAAAAGAACAAAAGTATGTCTAATGTTTATTGAGCATTTATTCTGTTGAAATTGAGCATTGAGCCAAATGCTTTCACATACATTTTATCAGTTAGTTTTTACAAAAAGTCTAATATAATAGATACTTTCCCCAATTTATAGATGATGAAACAGGTTCAGACAGGTTAGCTGACATGACTTAGATGTGTGTCCCCTCCAAATCTCATGTTGAAATGTGATCCAAATGTTGGAGGTGGGGCCTGGTAGGAGGTATTTGGGTCTTGGAGGTGGATCCTTCATGAATATCTATCTTGGTGCCATCCTCACAGTAATGAGTGAGTTCTTGCTCTATGAGTTCACACAAGATCTGGTTGTTTAAAAGGAGCTGAAACCTCCCCATTCTCTCTGGCTCTGTCTCAGAATGTGATAAGGTTTGGCTGTGTCCCCAACCAAATCTCATTTTGAATTCCCACATGTTGTGGGAGGGACCCGGTGAGAGGTAATTATTCAATTACCACGGTAGCAGGTTTTTCCCATGCTGTTCTTGTGATACTGAGTAAGTCTCATGAGATTTAACGGTTTTAAAAAAAGGAAATTTCCCTGCAGAAACTCTCTTCTCTTGTCTGCAGCCATGTGAGATGTTCCTTTCACCTTCTGCCATGACTGTGAGGCCTCCCCAGTCACATGGAATGGTGAGTCAAATAAACCTCTTTCTTTTGTAAATTGCCCAGTCTTGAGTATGTCTTTATCAGCAGTGTGAAAATGAACTAAAACACCATGTGATGTGTTGACTCCCCTTTTCCTTCCACCATGATTGTAAGCTTCCTAGGGCCCTCACCAGAAGCTGAGCACATGTTGGTGCCATGCTTATACAGCTTGCAGAACCATAAGCCAAAATAAATCTCTTTTCTTTATAAGTTACCCTGTCTCAAGTATTCCTTTATAGTAACAGCAATGAATTGACACAGAAAATTGCTATGAAGGAGTGGGGCATTGCTATAAAGTGACCTAAAAGTGTGGAAGTGGCTTTGGAACTGGGTAATGAGCAGAGGCTGGAAGAGTTGAGAGATCTCAGAAGAAGACAGGACGACAAAGGAAAGTTTGGAATTTCTTAGAGTGGTTGTGACCACAAAATGCTAGTAACAATATGGACAGTAAAGGCCAGTCCTATGAGGTCTCAGATGGAAAAGAAGAATTTATTGGGAACTGGAGTAAAGGTTTATTATGTCCTAGCAAATAATTTGGCTGCATTGTGTCCATGTCTTAGGGCTTTGTGGAAGGTTGAACTTAAGAGTGTTGACTTAAGAAATTTAGTGGAAGAAAATTCTAAGCACCAAAGCATTCAAGAAGCAGTGTGGCTGCTTCTAACTCCCTGCAATCAGATACAGGAGCAAAGGAATAACTTAAATTGGAACTTATAATTCAAAGAGAAGCACAGTGTAAAAAATTGGAAAATTTGCAGCCTGTCCCTTTAGTAGAGAGAATAGAGTATTTTCAGGAGCATAACTGAAGCAGGCTGTAAAGCAACCATTTGCTAGAGAGATTTTCATGACTAAAAGGGAGCCAGGTACTAATAGCGAAGACAATGATAAAAAGCCTTGAAAGCATTTCAAAAGTCTTCAGGACAGCTCCTCCTATCACAGGCCCAGAGACCTAGGATGGAAGAATGGTTTCAGGGGCCAGGCTCAAGGCACTGCTACCATGCTCAACCTTAGGACACTGCTCCCTGCATCCAGTTGCTCTAACTCCAGCTGTGGCTCAAAGGACCCAGATATAGCTCAGGCTGCCACTTCCGAAAGTGCAAGCCTCCATATGCCTTGGTGGTTTCTATGTAGTCTTAAGCCTGCAGGTGCACAGAATGCAAGAGTGAAGGAGGCTTGGCAGCGTCTGCCTAGATTTCAGAAGATGCTTGGAAAAGCCTAAGTGCTTAGGCAAAACCCTGCTGGGGGGATGAACCCCCACAGAGACACTCTACCAGGGCAGTGCTAAGGGGAAATGTGGAGTTGGAGCCCTTAGACAGAGTCCCCACTGGGGCCGCCGCAGTGGAGCTGTGGAAATGGGGCCACCATCTACAGATCCTAGAATGGCAGAGCCACCAGCAGCTTGTAACCTCAGCATGGAAAAGCCATGGGGGCAGAACTTCTCAAGGCCATGGGAACCTACACAGGACACTAATGTGCCCAGGATGTGGGACATGGACCCAAAGATTGTTTTGGAGCTTTAAGATCTAATAACTGCTCTCTTGGGTATCAGACTTGTATGGGGTCCGTGGCCTCTTTCTTTTAGTTAATTTCTCCCTTTTGGAACGGGAATATTGACCTAATGCCTGTACCACCATTGTATCTTGGAAGTAAACAACTTGTTTTGATTTTACAGGCTCATAGTTGGAAAGAACATGCCTTGAATCTCAAATGAGACTTAGGACTTTGAACTTTTGAATTGATGTTGGAACAAGTTAAGATTTGGGGGGACTATTGGGAGGGGATAATTGTATTTTGCAATGTGAAAAGAATATGATATTTGGAGCACAGGGTCAGAATGACATGGTTTGGATGTTTGTCCCCTCCAAGTCTCATGTTAAAATGTGATTTCCCCAATGTTGGAGGTGGGGCTTAGTGGAAGGTGTTTGAGTTGTGAGGGTGGATCCTTCATGAATGTTTTGGTGCCATCTTTGTGATAATGGGTGAGTTCTTACTCTGTAAGGTCACAGGAAATCTGGTTGTTTAAAAGAGTCTGAGATCTCCCCCTTCTCTCTCTTGCTCTCTCTCTTTCTTTCACCATGTGATGCTCTAGCTCCCCCTTCACCTTCTGCCATTATTGTAAGCTTCTTGAGGCTCTCACCAGAAGCAAAGCAAATGTTGGTGCCATGTTTGCTTGTACAACCTGCAGAAATATGAGCCAAAATAAACCTCTTTTCTTGATAAATTACCCAATCCCAGGTATTCCTTTATAGTAACACAAATGGACTAATATATTAATTAACTTGCCCAAAGTTGCAGAACTGGGAAATGTTTTGTACCTCTATAAAATCATGACAAGGAAGGCTTTTAGAATCCTAGCATTTTCAAGGTAAAATAAAAGAATTTTAAAGACCATCTCCTTCAATTTCCTTGTTTGGAGAATGAGGAAACTAAACCTCAGGGCCTAATGTCACTCAGTCACTTAGTTCTTTATTGCAGAGCCAGAACCAGAACTCAGGCTTGTTTACTTTTAGTCCATTGCAACTTCTATAATTCTACAGATATTCCTTGATGAGACTGAACACACAGACCTCAGTAAAGGGTAAGATCCACTTTCTGAGTATTCCTATTTGTTGTAGATTTACCAATACTCGAAAGGTAGGCCTACAGCAAGCATTAGTTGAATGTATTAAAATCAGTCTTCTTCTTGAGTTGGGCCTCAAAAAGAAACTCCCCAGCAGCCAATTTCAGTCTGGTCATGTAGACTAGTCCTACCTTCCACATAGCCCCATTGCCTAAGATCTTTCTGCCTACCACTGCCTCTATCCCCTTCGGCTCCTCTGAACAGGAGGTTCAAGGCAAAAAGGTGGGTGAGAGGAAAAGGTGAAGTATGTAATTAAGAAAGAAAATATTCCACCAAGGGAGAATGTGTGCAACTATCCCAAAGGAAGTTAAAAATAGGTTTTGGGCAAGGATAACAATGTAAAAGTTAATTTGAGGCTTCTTTGGAGGCCTACTAAAAGGATTGCACTTATTTGGATGTTTATAGCATGGCATGTTACTTTAAAAATAATCCTTATTACCTTATACTCATACATAATACCATATTCAATCCTTTATAATGTTAAATAAAAGGGAAATAATAACACCTTGTGTTTGTATATTGTTTTACAGCTTACTGAGCACTTTTATAACCATGATCTCACTTGATCTTCACAATAAGGTTGTGAAGTAGCTAAGGAAGGTTATTATTAATCCCATTTTACAGTTAAGGAAACTGAGGCTCAGAGAGATTAAATGAGTTGCTCAAGATCACTTAGCTAGATAATAGGGGCCAAAAATAGAACCTGCCATTTGAGACAGGGTAGTGCTCTGTGAGGGACTATTGAAACACCAAGTATGGCCAAAGAGAAAAAGTTTTCATTTTATGGATTCAGGATTCAAACCAAGGTCTGAACATGTTCAGGACTGAAACAGACTTTGAAGGCATGTTGACATGGAGCAGGAACATGTAGAAGAATCAGAAGGTGAAAATTCTCTGCAAACAGGGAACTGGCTGTATAGTTTCAAGACAGATGTAATTTTTATAACATCATTGCTAAAAAGGGGAAGGAGTACGTTCTAATAAAATGGAAGTCCAAGAAAGCCTTAGAAAGGTCACAAATAACCAAATAACGTGAAGTCTACTTTTGCCTACTCAGAAAAAAAAAAGGAAAAAAAAAATAAAGAAAAAAATAGAAATGAGGAAAAATTAGTTCCTCATTCCTGGAACTCTGTCTACCAAAAATTACCAAGTATTTCTAATCTCCCCATGAGACATATACAAATAATTTCAGAACTAAATGTGTGTGTGTATATGTGTGTGTGTGTGTATACACAATTGTAGGCTAAGTTAATGGTGAATATTTATATAATTTGAGGATATAAGAAGTTTTCTAAGCATGACACTAAGGCAAAAATTGTAAAGAAAATATTTCTAGATATAATTATACAAAATTTAAACATTTCTTTCTTAAGTCAAAATAAATGCTATAAAATTTCAAAAGAAAATGCTACAAAAATTAAAAGAAAAAATTGTACAAATATTTGGAAAACATATGTCTCACGAGAGGTTAATGTCTTCATTTTTAGCATCTCTAATGAACTAATGATGATTATTATGATGACAATGAAATTAACTTTCCATTTAAAAAAACACAGGTTTGGTGAATTAACACAGAAACAGAGAGCCAAATGCTGCATGTTCTCAAGTATAAGTGGGAGCTAAGCACTGGGCACAAACGGACGTAGAGATGGGAAGAATAGAAACTAGTGACTACAAGAAGTGGGAGAGAGGGAGACGGAGAAGGGCTGAAAAACTACCCATTGGGTACTATGCTCACTACCTGGGTGACAGGATCATTTGTGTCCCAAACCTCAGCATCATGCAGTATACCCATGTAACAAACCTGCACATGTAACCCCTGCATCGAAGGTAAAAGTTGGAATTATAAAAAATAAAACAAAAATGAAAATAAAAAACACAGGTTTGGAATATGAACAAGAAATTCCAGTTTTAAGAAATACATAGCCAGTATGTACATGGCAATCTGTACCACCGTTACTTATAATTGTATCAACCCACACTAAAATTTATTTTATTAATGTGGCAAAATTTTATAATAAATGTATTTAAAAGGTTGTAACACCTTATGTTCAGTATTTTTTTTTTTTTTTAAAACATATGCATCTAAGTTCTGAAACAACAGTGGCACTGAAACATAAACAGTGGTTATCTCTAGGCAGAAGGATGACGAATATTTTTTTCTTATTTAGTTTTAAAAATCATGAACATGAATTACTTTTGTAATAAAGAAACCAAATTGGCCATTATACCTGTAACCAGTGCCTAACTTCCTATTACACAATGGTTTCTATTTAGAAATCACATTTGACTTACAGTATTTGGATTTTCAAACTCCATGTCGAGAACACAATCTGCCATAAATGGGAAAGCTTTGTGCACTCCATTTGAATACATAATTTGAGTTGGCTTGTTCCCTACCTGGTGTTCCTGCCCTTCAGGGTAATTCACATAGTTACCTCCTGGCTTCCTAGATGTAATTACTCTACTAGGAAAAGAAGTATCTAGATTATTATATAAACAAACAGCATAATCATAAATGGTATCTTCTGAAATTTGGGTTGTTGCCGATTTTTCTTTCATAGCAAAATTAGATTTAAGTAAATTTTGCCTATGCTACATTAGAAGCTTAACACTTCCAAATAAATCAACCATAGGGGCCAGATATAAACTCTAATGCAACTGATTTCTTCCCCCAGTACAGACCCTTCTTTCTTTAATAAGCTCGCCCTAGCATCCCCACATATTCAGCCCCACTAACAAATACAATCTGCTACACACACCATTTTTTAACCAGATGGGGATAAAGAGAATGAGAAAACATTCCCACCGTCAGCCATGGGACAACACCAGAATGCAAATACAAGGTAGTTTGACAAAATTTCACTTTTTGCCTCTAAACATTCCAAAAAGTTAGATTATACTCATTGGAGAAGAGGGATGATCTAATATTTTAAGAGACTTTGAAATCCTAAGAATGTTTTTGTTTCTGTGGCCTTTTATGGAAGGAAACTTTGCAGAGGTACTTCATCTTTGTGAAAGTCAAGGTGGCAGATGGGTTTTATATGCCCAACCTGTTACGGCTCTCCTGCCACAAAAGTAAAGACAAAAATTATCCATAAGAAGGCATCATTAGCATCTATGCTATGTACCATGAGCACGTGGTTGAAGTGGAAATGGTTGGCTTTGCTTCTGCTGAATCATAGACATGATAGACTATTTTGTATCTTGGAGCCACTGATCACTCTTACTTGTCACCCCCCGAATCTCCTGATTGCCATTGCCCCATAAATAGGAAGAAGCCTTTCTTAGGTGAAAATGGCTTCTGTTGTTTTCCACCTCTTGATATTCCACTGGGACCATGTGTGTGCACTGACTCACGCATGTGGCGGCTGTGAAGGTCTCATTTGGAACCCACATTGAAATGTTTGCTTGAATCTGGCAGAATCTGGCCGGTAACAGTGGAAGATATTTCATCATCATAACGATGATGCCACATCACACTTTTCATCTTCAAAGTACTTTACAAACAGTAATTAATTCCTATAATACTCATGAGGTAAGTAAGTAAACACCATTATCCCCATTTTATAGATAGAGAAACTGAGGTGAAGAAGCCAAGCAAGTGGTCCAAGACCAAAAGGAGAGAGTCCAAGAGCAGGGACCAGAGAGGGAAGAAGCTCCTCGTATCTGCTAATCCCCTCCGGCTTGCACCATCCCAGACCTGCATCAAGGGAAAGTGGCTGCAGAGCTGAAGATACCCAGAGGCTGAGGGAGGGCAGGATCTCCCAACAGGCCCGGCTCTGGCCTCACTGCCCTGGGAAATGAATGCTGCTATTCATATTGTGTGGGCAGTTTGTGGGCGTTCACTTCAAGATCGCTTGCAAAATCACAACAACAAAAAACCCATTGAGGCCCCTTTCTCCTTGGACCACGTATTTCCTGAGTTTTTCCTTGAAATCAGGGGATGCATAGTACATATACGCCCTCAGGAAGCAGGAGCATTCAGCCCACCCTACAATTCTTGGGAGGCTACATTCAGCAATGTGACCACAGACCCGGCTGTGCGGCAGGAACCTTCTCCTACGGGTTCCTGGCCCAGCTCCTTCACAAGACATTTAATAGCCATCTGGCTGGCTCCACACTGGAACACTTATCTACTTGCCTTCTCACTGTGGGCCTCCCAACTCCCCATGCCCAAGACGGACACATCTCAAGTAGCCAGCAATTAGATTGAAACCTTATATTACTGCTGGCGGAGGCGGCCTGGGAGAAAACGTGAATTGAAATGAAATGAACATGGCTTATCAAGGGAGGAACCTAGTCTCGGGGGAGTCGCTGACCAAACCGCTATCCCACTACAGACCTGAATGTTGCCCAGACCACCCTGCTAGACAGCAATCGTAAGTTCCTCGCAGGCCCCAAAAACTTATCAAACACTCCTTTTGATTTCTTCCCACCTGCCAAAAAAATGCTCCTGCCTGTTCACTATCCTGCATCTCTCTTTCCACACCTCACATTTCCCTCAACAGCCCGCAGGTTGCCCTGACCACCCACTTCACATTTGGGGCAAATCTGGAAGCTGCTGCATTAAGCATTGTGTAGATCATGTTGGTGTCATGACTTGGCTCCTAATGAAAGCTAATAGGCTTTGAAGCTCTGAATCACACACAACAAATAGCTACACCATTCAGCTCCATTCTTCCACCTTGGCTGACATTGTGCTGCCTTTGGCAGCATGTGGCCTGCAGAGCTACAGAGAAAGGGGAACTTTCCTTCTGCTGCCCCTCCTGACTTTCCCAGGAGATCAGACTCAGGGAAATTTGGAAGGTCTTGGAAACGTTTTGGCTCAGAAAACAAAGTAACGGCACCCAGGAAAACACTGGATGGCAACTGTCAGCATCAGCCACAACCCAGGGGGCCTGCCCGGGAGAGGCCCTTGTCTCACACCTCCTGAGGCACCTTCCTGGCTGTGGCTCCGGATGACAGCCTCTCTGCCCCACCCAGCTCATTCACATCTAACCTGCTGCGGAGACAGTTAGGTTTACCAGAGCACCAGTTTATATAGTTCATACATGGCCTTCCAGAGAAGATGACATATCTCCAGGCACAGCCTTACTGAATGAAGGAACCCTCCAAATGGAATAAGGCACGTATCTTGAATACATAGACGATATGAATCAAATAAGACAACACCAGTGTCAGGGGTGGACTTCTCCATTCCCCATAATTGCAAAGACTAAACAATTCTGATAATCATCAAGGAAGACTGGACAACAGGGTTACAATCATCTCTGGATCCCCCGGTTCTTGGGCAGGCAAAATCCCCTCCTCTAACCAAAGAGCAAGCTAAGGGCACAAGAAAAATTCTTCTCCGTCCGCCTGAGTGAACTCCACTTCCCCTCCCACACTGAGGTCCCCAGCAGCCCCATAGCTGGGCGCATTCCAGACTCAGGCATTACACACGTTTGTTCCCTCCATCGTGACACACTCCAGGTGAATGCTAGGGAGAAGGGCAGAGCGGAGAGGCATAACTTCTCACCACATTAAAGAGCCAGACTCCGGCTGGCTGCCAGAGCGCCGGCCGCACAGTGACAAAGCGCGTCACACCTTCCAGATTTGGAAGTTCATAAATAGATCCACAATGTTGATACTTCAGGGGAATGGTGGGTGGGAGCTGGATTTCTGTCTCTCCAACTCTGTAATTAATTTATCCAGCAACGAGGCTATAATGATGCCAGGAAGAGGGAAAGAAACCCTTGGGGGGCTGTCTGTGGCTTTTCCTCACAATGACTGGGTACTCTGGGGTTGGAGCTGCAGCCTACATGTGAATGAATTGAAAGCTGTGTGTGTGTGCGCTGTGCATGGTGTGTGTGCTGTGCATGGTGTGTGTGCTGTGCATGGTGTGTGTGCTGTGCATGATGTGTGTATTGTGTATGACATGTGAAAGGAGTGTCTATCTGTGGCGTGTGACTGTGGGATGGTGTATGTGTGTGTATAATGCAAGAATGTGAGGTGTGGTGTGTGTATGGAGTGTGTGTCTATGTGGTGTGGTGTGGCATGCATGTCTATCTGTGGTGTGTGAAATGGTGTAGTATGCAAATATGTGTCATACAAGAGCATGAGGTGTGGTATATGTATACTATCACGTTTGTGGAGTGTGTATGTTTATGTGTGGTATGTATGTGGTACACAAATGTGAATGGACTCTGTGCATATGATGTGAAAGTGTGAGGTAATACGTGGATGTGTGGTGTGTATGTGCCATATATAGGTGCATTGAGCATGTATGTGTGTGGCATGTGAGATACAAGGATGTAAAGTGATATGAATGCGCTGTAGTGTGTGTTACATGTAGCCATGTAAAACATGGTGTATGTGGTGCATATATGTGTGTTGTATGTGCATATCCAAAAAGTGGTGTGAAGTATTGTGTGTATGCTGTAGTGTGTTTGCTCTGTGTGATATTTGGTGTATGTGTGGTATATTTGTGTGTGGGGTGTACATGTATAATGTGAGGGTATGAGGTGTGTTGTGTGAGTTATATGTGGTGTGCATGAGTGTGGGGTATGTGTGTTGTATGTGGCATGTTTAGTGTGTACTATATGTGACATGTATGAATGTGAGGTGTGTGTATGTGTGTGTGGCGTTTGTGTTACATGTGGTGTGTATAAAGGCGTGTGTCATATGTGGTATGTGTGAATATGTGTACAGTGTGTGTGTGTTATATGTGGTGTGTGAATGTGTGTGGTGTGTGTGTTACATGTGGCATGCTTGAGTATATGTTAAACGTGATATGTATGCATGTACTGTGTGTGTGTGTGTGTGTGTGCAGTGTGTGTGCGTGCTTGGCCGACAAGCACTTGTGCAGACAGGCTGGGCCCTTACCTCTTTGATCCTCATGCAGCTGGCTGTGTCCCCTCCCCCTTCTCCTTTCTCTGAGAGCTAAATCCTAGTGCAGGAAGAAAGAAAGGCTGCCAAAGCACCACACCCTGAGCCCTCGGGGAAGGGTTTGAAGTTAAGGACACTTCATTGGGATTCTAGCCAGGCCGCCGGTCCCTCAGGCTGCACTGCTGAACACAGGTCTTACTTGCAGGAGTTCAGAGAGTGAGGGAAGCAGAAGATGATAATGACAACTGCAGAGGAGCCCAGGACCCTACCTTCCCTCACTCTGGGTCCCCAAGCTCAGTTTTGACACTTCCCAGTGACATGAACAAGTTAGTTAAGCCCTCAGGTCAACATCTACAAAATATACATAATAAATTCCTTCTCCTGGGATGAGAATTTCATAAAATGGTGTTGCACAGTGAGTTACTGTTTCCCACCTTTGTCTTTAATGGGGGTGTGAGTTTGCTGAGGAACTGGGATTCTTTGGCTTTCTTTTGGCTTCAGAAGTTTTGGTACTCACCTCGTACCCTAAAAACACTCATCTCCAAAGCTCAGAACTTGGTGGCAGATAATCTAGTTGGTAGCTTGCTCTTTGATATCCTTGTTTTCTGTTGCTAGAGCTTCTGGATAGTGCTAGCAGACCTGGAGAAAGTAACTCATCTTCCTTGTCTCCGAAAGTGGGAAGGGAGAGAACATAAATTTATTGAGCTGCTAATTCAAGCCTCACACCAGGCCTGATGCTTTGCCATGGGGCAGTATTCAAGTAACAATAGGGGCACGGACTTTCAAGTTTCTGCCCATCAATTGCTGTGTGACTTTGGACACGTTGCTTAAACCCTCTGAGCCTCAATGTTTAAAATCTCTAAATTGAAACTAATAGTAGTCACCCATTTATAGACTTATTTAAGGATTAAGTGAGATAATGAATAATAAACTCTAGCATAGTGCTTAGCACTTAGTCAGGGGTAAAAATATGCTTTACAAGATATTTCCTCTGTTCCCCGGGTAGGTATTATATCCATACAAAAGGAGCCTAGACAGGTAAAGCAATTTGCCCAAAATCACACAGCTAATAAGTGATGGACCTGGCTGTCTACCCAAGTTCATCTTGTTAGCACATGGCGTGGCCATGCTCTCTGCTCTATTTCTACCCTATCATACTGCCTGCCCTTGCAGCCTTTAGAGACCTCTCCAGGAGAGGCTGCTGAGTGCCAGAGGGGCTGTCATTCAGTTGAGCTTTAATCCTGAAAATATTTTAGCAAGAAGGGTATGAAGAACGGAAAAAAAGCCATGGGTTGGCAAAATGAGACAGGAGCTGAAAAGTGCCCTGACCTGTACATGTAGACTGGTAGAATTCTACGTGATATTTTTGAGATGAATTTGTTGCCGAGTGAAAACAAACCTCACTGTGACTACTCTCACTTATAACAGAACCTACTATGCTCTTCCAGGACACCATGCTTTTGCACAGGCTGTTTCCTCTGATAGGAACACTTCTTTTTTCACATGGGGTCTTGCTCTGTCACCCAAGTTGGCGTGAAGTGGTGCAGTCATGGCTCACTGCAGTCTTGACCTCCCAGACTCAGATGATCCTCCCACCTCAGCCTCCTGAGTAGCTGGGACCACAGGCTCACCCCACCATGCCTAGCTAATTAGGAACACTCTTTCTCTGCCCTACCAATCACCACGTCCACCACCCTGGGCCTTCTTCCAACTCTTTTCCCATTCTACTTTGAATATACTTCTCTTGTAATTGGTATCACATTTATCTAATTATTTGTTTATATGTCTCTTCCCTGCCCCGGATTGTGCACACCCAAGGATGGGGGCCCAGTTCCACTGGCTGCTGTTTCCCTGACACCTGGCAGAACCCCTAAACAGAAAACACTGTGAGAGCAATCATTTGTTTATACAACACACTCAGTGCCGTTGGCACTGACATTACCCAGGTACTATGCTGCTGCTCCTGGTACAGAATGAGGTGCAGGCTCCAGGATGTGGGGTGTGCATCACCCAGTGTCTTGATAGAATGTAGAAACCACTTTAAGTGCTTACAGCAAAGGGAATTTAATGCAGAGAATTGGTTCCGTAGGTGTCAGAGGACCGAAAAAGCCAAATAGAAGAAAAGAGAGGTAAATCAGAAATTAGCCACAAATGGGAACCACGACCATCCCTAGACTGGAAAAACAGAGAGAGAAGCTGGAAGTTCCTCCCAAGAGCTGAGGCAACCTGACAAAGGGTGGAACCACAGAAGGCCTGTCCTGTGGGGGCAGGGGCCATCAAGGATACGCAGCCACAACCAAAGGCAGAGAACTTAGGGAGAGAGGCTTCACCTTCTACCCTCAACTGGAAGCAGGAACCTGGAAATGCCTCCTGCAGGAGTCAGCCCCCTCCAGTATAGAAGAGCAGCTGGGAAGGATGGGGCATGGATCTGAGGGTTAACACACCAAGGATCAGTCCATATAGACAATACTGCACTTTGTGGATGGAGGGCTACTTTGAAGGGGATGCAAGAACAGGGTGATAATAGGTTGAAGGGGTAAAAGTCAAAGTCATGCAAGCTCACTGGTTTCAGGGCGGGTAGGTGGATTCGTTATCTGTTGGTGCATAACAGATAACCACAAATTTAGCCAATTTAAGCAATATACTTTTATCTGCAGTTTCCATGGGTCAGGAGTCTGGATACTGCCTAACTGGGTTCTTGTTCAGGATATCAAAAGGATGCAATCAAGGTGTGACCAAGCTGCATTTTTATCTAGAGACTTGACTGGGGAAAAATCCACCTCAAGACTCACTCAAAGCTATTGGTAGAACCCGATTCCTTGTAGCTGTGTGACTCTGGGCCCAGCTCTTGCTGGTTGTCAGCTGGAGGCCACCTTTAGGGCTTAGAGCTGCCTGCATTTCTTAGCCATGCAGACTTCTCCAATATAGTCACTTACTTCATTAAGCCCACAAGGACAGTCTCTAGCTCCAGTCAGCTAAGAGGGAGTCTTCTATGACATAACTTAATCACACGCTTGACATCCCATCACCTTTGCCCTGTTCTTTTGGTTAGGATCAAGTCCCAGGACCCACCTGCACTCAAGGGGAGGAGATTACACAAAGGCATAAACAGTAGAGGGCAGGGATCATGGGGAAAGGGGGGGCCACCTAGGGTCTGTCCACAACAGTACATCTCACACATCTCACAATGTAGCTTTGTGCACCTCAGTTCTGATTTTCTTCTTCTGTAAATGTGAATTCTTTAAAGTACTCACTACAGAGTAAAATGATAGGAACAATCTTGTGAATGTTTTATCATCTGGCTCAGAAGATTACCATTAAAGTCCACAGACATTGCAATTAGTGAAAGCTCAGAGACGGTATACAAATTTGCTAAAGCAAATCCCATGCCAAATGCAACCTTAAATTTTAATTTGGACTGCACAAATATATCTTAAATGCTTTAATATTTTGCAAGCTCTTTGACCAACAAATTCTAGTTCTGGGAATTTATTTGAAGAAAATTATCATGGATGTATGCAAAAGTTTAGCTATAAGGACGTTAACCACAGCAATGCTTATAATTGTACAAAAACTGAAAACAACTTATTGCCTTGCAATAGGATATTGGCTGCATAAAGCTCTGATACATTAACACAATAGAATATGGTGCCCTCTTTGAATACTGTGTAAAAGTATATTGAAGTACATGGAAAAATGTTTGCTGTATAATGCTAAGGAGAGGAAATGACCTTAAAAGAGCATATACATCACAACTGCATTTTGTCTTTGCTGTGTTATTTTAGTATATATAGGCATGGATAAAAGACTGGAAGAATTTACACAAAATTTTAACAATGATGATATCTTCCGGTAGTGAGATCAGATGTGCTTTTTATTTTGCCTTATTATACCTTTTAGATTTTCCACCATAAACGTATTATTTCTATGATAAGGAACATGTTAATTTTAAATAAATTTTAGGAAGTTTTCATAATCAAATATTAGGAAGAACAGGCAACCTCAATAATTACTACTTTGCCGCTTAGCATTACAGAAAAAGATACATTTGGGGTGTAGTTCTATTTGCTAGCTCTGTTATCTCAGGTAAATCACTTAATTTCATGAACCTCAGTTTCCTTTTGTGTGAAAGAAAATACCATTCCCTCTGTCTAGTTCAACGAAGTCTAGTAACAACTCAACACATAGTCTAGTAACAACGAAGACTATGTGTAAGAAAGGGCTTGCTAAATTGTAAAGCAGGAGTAGCAAAGTATTCAAATTAAATAAGGTATATTGCACAGAAGTATCAGGAAGGACCTGGTGGTTGAAGTTGTCATTGAACATTATTCTGTGCAGGGATACTTCCTCAGCAGTATATTTAATTACCGTCCCACTTGGTGTTTGGGGTTGCTGTGTCTGAGTGTATATCTTGTTCACCATTAGCTGGCTGCAGGGTGTTGAGTGTATCATTTACCTTTCTGACTTTAGTTTCTTACCAAAACTTTGCAAGATAAGCATCGTATTAGATTTACAAGTTTTTCTACCAGGCCTATTTCTGCCAAGAAACTGATTCTCTACAGAGCTGTTCTTCAGATCAAATGCTCTATGATTTGGGGAGAGTATGTTTTCGTGAGTAAAGCATAGCCAAAGGCTGTTCACCAAAATGGTGAAAAGTAGTCAGGGTTTTCCACCTTCAGGAAATTTTTGGGTTGGTTACATTCCTAGCTGAGGAAAGAGTGAAGGATCTAGGTGACATATCATTGACATCATCACAAACCTCTTAAAGCTTACTACGTCAGTATGAGGGGTGGCATCAGAGAACTGAGGAAGGTGGGCTCTGGCATCAGCTGACCTGGGTTCAAACCTGACTTCGCCTTACCCTTTGTGTAATCTTGGACAAGTTATCTCAACTTTCTGAGTCTCTGTTTCTTCCTCTTTAGACCGCCTATGACACTTGCCTTACATGGTTCGGGAAATTAGGAACTAGTTAAGTGTCAGGACAGAGTCGATACTCAGTAACTGATAACTTTGACTATTTGAGGTTAGTTGGAATAAACCAATCAGAGAGTATTCTTGATTTAATCCAGTTCCTCATTTCTTCTAGGTAAAGAGGATGACATCACAGCCTAAGACATGTCATTGTCATGATTCAAAGTATCATTTAATGATGCCCAAATTTCCCAGGGTCAGCTTTTTAGTCATTGCCTGTACTTGGGTATTCAGCTCCCAAATTCCAAATCTGTGGGGAAGAAGCATGTTAAAATAAAATACCTGTGGCTTTAAGGAATTTCAATAGGAGACAGTCTGTTTCCGTTCATTAAAGATGTTTTCTTGAGCATCTCAACAATATTTGTACTTGAACTTTCCTACAGATATTCAGAAGATGTGAAAACCCCAAACCTATTGCCGTGAACATAAACAATGAACCAAATTCTGCCCTCACATTTTGTCCCAAAGCTGTGAGTTGAATGGAGAATCATGACAGAAAATTGTACTTAGTGGTCTAATGTGTAAAGAAGAATATGATGCAGCTTCCGTTGATAAATGAAGTTGTATGCATTTGGCCACATCACCTATACCCAACAGGGCTTGGCCTCGCATAGGGCAGGAGCAGGTACAGTGTTTCTTATGAGAAGAACAGTCAGTCTCTTGGTTACCTGGGACCAGAATGATAGCACCAGCTTCCTTTGCTGTTCCTTAACTGGGGTGTTCTCAATGGCCAGGGTTTTTGCAGGGCCAGCTGGGCACCTGTTCTTTGGCGCTGAAGAGTGTGGGAATTTTGGTGTGTAGATTATACCCTCCCCTCCCATTAGTGGACAAAAGAGAAGGGACCCTGGCATATATTAAATCACCTTTGGTACTTTGTGTCAGAGATTGGTTGAAATATCTGAGAAGTACTTTGTAGAATAAAAGTTTATTTTATAATGGGTAGTTCCTATGAGCTAAAGGTTTTGGAGTGAGTTTCCCCTTAGAAAGACTAAGTTAAGGATTTTCCTTCTGTGAAAGACTTAATACGTTTACTAAATACTAGGGCTGTTTTGTCAAGAAACTTTTTGTACCTGGGAAATTGCAGAAAAGATCCTGTTTAAATAATGAGAAATTAATATGGTTTATTTTTAAATGCTACTAACTTGTTTCCTTTTTATTATAATAGTAATACATACTCATGTTAAGAAATTTATTTAGACAAGATTCGTAAGGGAATAAAATGAAAAGAAAGAATCCTCTTGTCAACCTCACCTAATCTTCAGAGCTACTTGTCTACCTCTGCAGAGGTAATCTGCGTTAAAGCTGGGTATGTGGCCCTCCAGAATTTTTGCTGCTTATATTGCATGCATTTATGATATTTTATGTTTTTTTAAAACTAAACTTTGAGGTATTGTAGATTCATGTGCAATAGTAAGAAATAATACAGAGAGATCCTGTGTACCTTTTACGCTGTTTCCCCCAGTGGTAACGTATTGCCAAACGACAGTATAATATCATAGCCAGGATATTGACATCAATACAGATAAGAGATAGAACATTTTCACATGCATAAGGATCCAACCTGTGCCCCTTTTTAAAGACACATCTACTTCTCTTCCACAACTATCCCCTCATTAACGCCTAGCAACCACTGTGTTCTCCATTTATATAATTTCATCATTTCGAGCATGTCATCTATGTAGAACCATACAATATATAACATTTTGGCGTTGGCTGTGTTTTTTTGTTTTGTTTTGTTTTGAGACGGAGTCTCGCTTTGTTGCCCAGGCTGGAATGCAGTGGCTGGATCTCGGCTCACTGCAAGCTCCGCCTCCTGGGTTCAAGCCATTCTCCTGCCTCAGCCTCCTGAGTAGCTGGGACTACAGGCGCCCGCCACCACACCCGGCTAATTTTTTGTATTTTTAGTAGAGACGGGGCCGTGTTAGCCAGGATGGTCTCAATTGCCTGACCTCGTGACCACCCAAAGTGCTGGGCCTCCCAAAGTGCTGGGATTACAGGCGTGAGCCATCGCGCCCAGCCTGCGTTGGCTGGTTTTATTCAGCATAGTTCCCTGGAGATTTTTCCAGGTGTTTCTATCTGTGAGTAGTTTGCTCCTTTTTATTGCTAAGTGGTGTTCCATGGTATGGATGTACCACAATTTGTTAAACCATTTACCTGTTGAAGGACATCTGAGTAACTTATAGTTTGGGGATTTTACAAACAAAGCTGCTATATACATTCAAGAAGGTTTTTAGGTGAACACATTTTCATTTCTCTGGGATAAATGCCCAGAAGTACAATTGCTGGGTCATATGGTAATTGCATGTTTAGGTTTTTAGGAAACTGCCAGACCATTTTTCAGAGTGGTTGCACTATTTTACATTCTCACCAGCAGTATGAGTGATCCAGTTACTCCACATCCTCCTCGTCATTTGGTGTTGTCACTATTTTTTATTTTCTGCATTCTAATAGGTATGTAGTGATATCTCATTGTGGTCGTAATTTGCATTTTCCTAATGGCATATGATGTTGAACATCTTTTTATGTGCTTCTTTACCATAAAAATCTATTTATATCCTCCTCAGTGAAATATCTCCTCATGCCTTTTGACTATTTTCTGATTGGATTTGAGAGTTCATTATATGTTTTAGATAGTAATCTTTTATTGGTTTTCTAGTTTGCAAATATTTTCTCCCAGTCTCTAGTTTGTCTTTTCACTCTCTTAACAGAATTTTTTTTGTAGAGCAAATTTTGAATTTTTTAAAAATTTTACTTTAAGTTCTGGGATACATGTACAGAACGTGCAGGTTTCTTGCAAAGGTACACATGTGCCATGGTGGTTTGCTGCACCTATCAACCCGTCATCTAGGTTTTAAGCCCCGCATGCATTAGGTATTTGTCCTAATACTCTCCCTCCCCTTGCCCCCCTACCTCCTGACAGGCCCTGGTGGGTGATGTCCCCCTCCCTGTGTCCATGTGTTCTCATTGTTCAACTCCCACTTATGAGTGAGAACATGCAGTGTCTGGCTTTCTGTTCCCGTGTTAGTTTGCAGAGGATGATGGCTTCCAGTTTCTT